>NC_020493.1:3896486-3918356 GCF_000184155.1 Fragaria vesca subsp. vesca | reverse complement strand
CGCGTGAGCGCGGACCTTTCGCACATGCATCGCGCGTGCAGGAAGGCTAGTCTATAATTTGTGAGATAGCTTGGTATTAAGACGAAGCTAGCCAGGGGAAGGAAGGTCTAACTTTTCAGTGTTGGTCTCAAATTATTTGATATCTCAGTTTTTGAAATCTAGTTTGCTTAATGAGAGAAATTTATAGTTGAAAAGTAAAATTTGTATAGGAAACATTATTCTCATGCACTTGATGAATGTAAAGGTTAGTACTCCATACAATTTTACTGTATCATATAGTGGATCTTTTAATTGCTTTGTGTTTTCAAGAGGGATCTCCAAAAAACTGAGGTAACTATGCCCCGGTATGTCACATTTCGTAATACTGTATACAAAATTGAAGAGACTAATTTCAAACGAATAAAATGACATCCAAGTACTTTACCTTCAATAAGAATGAAACTCTCTCTAGCTATCGCTATGAGAATTTGACTACTTATTGCTATACAAATGCAGGACCAAGACAGCAGAGCAATAAGAGATTGCTTCTAGCTTTTAGTAAGGTTTTGGTATTCACTAATCAATAACTCCAATATTCAATATGGCTAACAATCAGGGAGTGGGCACATTTTCTGTCTATTATTGTGAGTGAATGAAATTTCCTTTTTCAGTTTGGTATCCGCTGTTGTGTATGAACTAATATGACCAAGACTGAATCTCTTGTGAATGTGAATAAATGTTTGTGGCTTTTCGATTTAGTTCTGTTACTAGTGTAAGACCAACATTATGCAGAAACATATGGTTGATGGTTAAACATTACAGTTTCGTATTGTCAAGTTTATTACTATTAAGCTATCCTAAGTAAATTTATGTATATGATGCTTGGATAGTTAATGAAGGGATGACTTTTAGCTTTGCATATATATGGTTGATGGTTAAATCAATACAGTTTCGTATTGTTAAGTTTGGTAATTGGTATACTTGTTTCAAGTAACTGCTTTTACTATTCATATGCCTGAATTAACTATGTTTGTGGCTTTGATGATTCTAACAGTAGACTTTCCTGTTTAGTTATTTGATTTTGGGGTTTGAGCATACTTAGTAAGTTATCTATCTGTGTCTTCAAATTCTGATGAACATGAAAACTCATTTTCTTCTCTCTTAATTTCACTTGTAGAAGCAATGCAGAGATTACTTGAGAATTGAGATAGAAAATCTAAGTTAAAGTTTGGATTAAGAATACTTGTCTCACTACGCCTTTGATTTCAGGCACATCAAACTCATCTCAAGCTGAAGAACTGACCCTGAAGTTGCAACCACTTGTCTGAAGATTGACTCATCTCAAATTAGGTATTTGAATGAAACCGTATCCCTCTCTCTGCCCCTTAATTTATGTTTTGGATATATATAAGACGTTGATTGTGAAATCTGAAATTCATTTCAACTTCTTTTCAAAATATTGAGTGAAAAAGATAAGATAAGCCATTTGTGTGTTTATTTTGAGATTTGTATTGGGTTAGTTGGTTAATAAAAATCACTGTGCTGTGTTTTATTAGTGGTGGGTTTAGTTGGGATTATAGTTCTGTCTCATAGGTTGTTGAATGAGGTCAATTTAGTTGTGAATATTATCATTGTTAAATTTTTGATGTGGTACTATAATGATCCAGGAATTTTGGATCATGGGTTTGGACTAGCAATTTGGTATATCCACAAGAACCATTGGAAACTGCTGGTAGCAATGATCTTATAGCCAAAATCACTGAAGAGGTAACAGAGAAACTGAAAGAGTCTTTCGATAAGAAATTGGAAGATGCTATTAAAATGCTTCAAGCTCAAATTGCCAATAATTTGGATTGCACAACTGCACAGGGGGGAAGAAACACAATTGCACATGGACTGGTTAGTAATTTTTTAGATACACCGCCTTGTTATTCTTTCAAATTTTGAAATACTTTTACTTGATGTACACTTGAAATTATGTTTTGAGACACTTTGATGTTCTAAGTAATAGAAATTCGTTTTTTGTTAGAATGAATATTTTTGAAGTATGGTTTAGTATGAATTAGGGTGAAGGTGCTTGATTTACTTGAATCTAAATATGGCTTTAAGCATTAGGGTCAATGCTTGAGCATACAGACACTTTGATGTTCTAAGTAATGGAAATTGCCCATTTTTTTATTATGAATATTTTTGAAGTATGGTTTAGTATGAATTAGGGTGAAGGTGCTCGATTTACTTGAATCTAGATATGGTTTAAGCATTAGGGTCAATGCTTGAGCATGCAATAGGTTTTTGTTTTCATCTTTCACTTCAAATCAGACAACTAATTATAGAAAATGGTCTCATTTATGCAATAGGTACCAGCTGATGCAACAAGGGGCCATGAGGCTAGGAGGGAGTCCATAGGAGAGAGAGATCCTGAGGCCACTGCCCATTTTGATTCAGCTTCTGATGATGTCATTGGTCACCATGATCCTCCTGCATGATTTAGGTTTATGTCATATTGTTGTGTTTTAGAATGTGTTAGAACAAGATTATGTTAAAATATTGTTGTCCCTTTATGAAGCTCTTTTTATTGTTGTAGCACTTTGTTGGTATGGTTTAAGTTCCATCATGTGGAATAATGTTTATGTTGGATAATTTGGTTATGAAATGAATGTTGGTCATTGTGTTGATTTTGTTGGAATGAATGCTAGTTGATGGTGGTGTTAGTACCTTGTTGATTATAGTTGTTGCTATTGTGGATTGAATGAGATTTGAATTTGTAGGTTTCTGGTAAAAATGAGATTTGAAACAGCTGTGATAACAATTTCTGCAATTGGCGACGGTAGAGTCCCGTCGCCAACTTTTTGGCATTTTCTGCAGTTGGCGACGACAAAGTCCCGTCGCAAATGGTTTTGGCGGGAAAATTTGAAAATTCAAGTTCACATTTGAAAATTTTTAAATATCACAGCGACGGCAATCGCCGTCACCAATAGAGGTATTTGCGACGGCAAGTTCAGTAGCCAATTTCCGTCGCTATTTGCCGTCGCAAACATGGTTGTGACGGCTCACTGCCGTCACCAAAAGCAACGGCCACGCCCTCAACGGCGACTGTAAAAATGCTGTTGCCACGCCGTCGCCGTTGGTCTTTTGCGACGGCAGAATGACTTTTGGGGACGGCATTTTGCCGTGGCTAACTGAATTAATTTTTGTAATGCTCCCTTATGTGAAAATGATTCTATGCTGAAAATTTTTCTTTTATACATTTCAATGTTGAAATAACATGATGTCTGAACACCCGCATATACTCTCCTCCATTGTCGATGCGAATGCATTTCAGGGTTCTTCCAGTCTCCCGTTCAATTCCGGCATGAAATTGCTTGAATACTTCTAGCACTTGATCTTTCGCCGTCAATGCATAAGCCCATACCTTTATGGAATGATCATCAATGAAGGTAACGAAGTATCTTGCACCTCCGTGAGTACTCGTGGTCATGGGACCACACATATCAAAATGTACAACATCCAAAACTTTGGATTTCCTTGACACAGGATAACGATGGAATGAAGATCGATGTTGCTTTCCAGCCAAGCAATGTGTACATGATTTTAGAGGCATATCTTTAACATTGTCACCAGACAATACCTCTCTCTTGGCTAAAATAGTAAGTCCCTTCTCGCTGATTTGACCGAGCTGCTTGTGCCACAGCTCCACCGATGAGTCTTCTCCAAGTGTAACTACATACCCACTATAGATTTTTGCATATGTCATGTAGAGAGTGTTCTCCTTCTTCCCTCGAGCTAGAATTTCTGGACTAGAACTGAGCTTCCACTTTCCATCACCAAAGACATTTGTGTAGCCTTCATCATCAAGCAACCCAATGGAGATCAAATTGAGATGCATGTCTGGAACATGTCTCACATCTCACATCCTTGAGAATCGCTAGGCAACGGCCTATGTTGGTTTCAAGGGAAATATCTCCTCTTCCCACAATCTTGGACAATTTATCATTTCCCATTCTGACATTACTGAAATTTCCGATATTGTAGGATGTGAAAAACTCCCTTCGTTAGGTTACATGAAATGATGCCCTGAAATCGACGACCCAACATGTATCTTGAGATGTCAAATTAACATGACCATCTCCACAAATGATGATTACCTCGTCTCCATGTGAGGTAGTAGCGGCTGTATCTTTGGCACCACCTTTCTGGGCTTGCTCTTCCTTGAGCCTTCTACACTCATTCCTCATGTGACCTTTATTGCCACAATGCTAACATCTGATGTTCTTCTTTAGGCTGGATTTGCCCCTTGACCGGTCCTTTGCTTTGCCTCGGTTGTGGAACTTTTGACAGTTCCACGGTTGTCGGTGACGAGGGCTTTTGACTCGGTCGATATTCCTTGCTTCTTCCTCCTTGCTTCTATGTTGAACATGTTGTCTTTACAGTGTTCAGTGTGAGAACTCCTTGAGGAGCTGAGTTGCTTAATGACACCACCAATGTGTCCCAGTTGTCTGGCAATGAGCTTAGTAACAACAGTGCTTGCAGCTTATCATCAAGCACCATCTTCATATTCGTCAACTGATTCACCATGCCTTGGAAGTCACTCAAGTGTTCCGAAACACTTTCATTAACCTATTGACGAATTTCTGCAACAGCTTTTTTGTTCAGGATGCTCCATTCTGTGTCGTACTTGCCTGTTGACTTCTCTCCACCATTTTGAAGAGGCTCATACATATCCTTGCAGTAAAGGATGTCTTCCATTATCGGCTTCCAAATTGAGTAATTTGACGATGTCAACTTCACCATTTTTGTTGACGATGATGACGGCTCCGCCATCTTGATCACCACGAGATGCCATGGACAATGAGCGCCGGGCTCTGATACCACTTGTTGGGAAAAAAGTGGTTGCCTAATACAAGGCCGACGAATAATTGGTTATCCTAGAATCTGACTTTTCCACCCCTTGTGTGATTTGCAGAATAGCAACAAAAAGAAGACAAAATATTTAACGAGGTTCGGCAATATACCTATGTCCTCGGGGTAGTAGTAGTAGTAGTAGTAGTACTTTTTTTCACTATACTAAAGATTACAAGAAATACTCACTCTAGACTAACTAAAGTGGTAACACACCTCTCTCTCTCAAGAGGAATTTTCTTCTCACTAAACTCTCAAGTCAGTCAAGTGAGGATCACACTACTACTACCACACAAACTCTTTCTCTGGCTAGTTTGTGTCTTTGCCTTGGTTTGTATTGCTGCAAGCTTTCATGCTTTTATATAGGCAAATGGTTTCATGCATAAACCATGCATTCCATAGGTAACATGCAAGGGAAGAAAAGTCAAGTTTCTTCCATGATTCATGCTCAATGTCTTCATGCTTATAGTGCTGCCACCACCACCACCCTAATAAGCTTATAGCTTTGTTGTTTCTTACCTTTCAAAGATCACTGCACCTACTTTGCTATTCATATAGCAACCATCCTTGTTTTCATTGAATGGGTCATCAAGGCTACAACAACAAATGCTTTCCTTATGCAGTAAAACACCACATGAATTTCAACCTCCAATTAAGGAGGGACTAACCTATCAGTTTGAATCTATGTTACACGAAAACAAAAACGAGTTTCGGTTTCTGATACGATCCGATACGCGGAAACGTCAAAATCAAAATATAGCCTGATACGAAACGTGGAGGAAACGTTAAAATTAAAATAAATATAATATTTATTATAATAAATATAAATATAATTAATTTTACAGATTCTGGACCGTTAGTTTTTTAAAAAAAAAAAAAAACCCAAGCCCAAGTCAAAAGGACCCATACCTTTCAGTTGGGTAAACTTCTTTGTCAAAGGACCCCAGGCCCAGGTTAAACGGTTGAAAAGTAGAAAATGATTGCTAATATAATATATTTCTACTTTGTCAAACTACTTTTCAAAGGACACAGACCATTCTCTTCTCCCCGACTCTCTCTCTCTCGTTTCTCATCTGTCCGGCCACAACTGGCTGATCCACCACTGCCAAAATGCTTCTCTCTCTTCCCACTACAAAACCCAGCCTTCAATTCACACAAGCACGAACCCTAGAAGGAGATCGACCGAGAAGAGGCGCGCGGCGGTCCTCAGGCGATTCTCGACGATTCCGGCCACGATTCGACATATCGGAGGTAGGGTTTTCTTCATCTCTCCCTCCTCTTCCATTCTATGTTCTTGAATGTTCGATTCTTGCCCAAATCAGAAATACCCCTTTTCTGTTTTTCTGGGTTTTTCATGGCGAGTTGTTCTTGGAGTTCTGGCGAGACTACCGAGCTAACTCGTTTCTATTACAGGCGAAACTCGTTTTGGTGGCGTTTCAGAATGATGCTTCTGTGGAAACGCGTTTCGGAAACCCGAAACGTTTCCGTGCATTCAAACTTTGAATATTAGCAAAGAAAATCATTTGCTTAGACTAAAATACGAGTCAAGACCATTTTAGTTTAATACACGATGTCGATCGCATTCTGGATACCTCATTGTCCAATCTTTCGTGCATGTTTTGACAAAATGTGTCATATTGGACTATTGGGAAAATTCCTAGTAGAAAATAGAAGAGCGGCCAACAAAGAAAGTGAGAAGTAGAGAAATGCCCTGTTTCGCACCTACATAGTTGCAATGTTTCGCAGAGCTCTGTTTCTCTTCCTCCTCTTTCAGTTCTGCACTTCCAGGGACACCATAAGAGGGAACGAAGAGCAACTGAAGGATGTTGATGGTGACTATTTAGTGTCCAGAGAAAGCAAGTTTGAGTTGGGGTTCTTCAGCCCTGGAAATTCTAGCTACCGGTATGTTGGAATCTGGTATTCTCAGACTAGAGTATCTGAAAAAACAGTGGTGTGGGTTGCAAACAGGAACAATCCCATCAATGATACGTCTGGTGTGCTCACAATCAACAGGTATGGAGAACTGGTCCTCTATGCTTACAATTTGGAAAATGATCCTATATGGTTCACCAATATGTCGCAGTGGGTCGAGAATGTTAACACTAGCACTTTATCAGCACAGCTTTTGGATACAGGAAATTTTGTTGTGTTCCAGGATGATAATAATGATATATTTATATGGCAGAGTTTTGATCATCCTACAGATACTCTACTTCAAGGTATGAAAATTGGGGTGAATTGGAAAACTGGGCTAGAATGGGTTTTAACATCTTGGAAGTCACATGATGACCCTGGAGCTGGGGAATATACACATAGGCTCTATCAAAATCAAAATCAGACTGCTCTCCCCCAATTTTTTACATATAAAGGTTTGAGTAAGTATTGGCGAAGCGCTCCAGGGCCCTCTGCTACCTCTGCTAGTTTTGTCAATAATCAAGAGGAAACTTGTTATTTAATGGATAAAATCAATGGAATTGCAAGACTAACTATGAATGGTTCTGAGTTACAGCACCTTACATGGAGTGATGGAGACCATCGATGGAAGCAAGTCTATGCTGCACCCAAAGTACGGTGTGATTGGTATGCACATTGTGGTGCCAACAGCAAATGTTACCCTGACATATTCGGTCTGTTTGAGTGTGACTGTCTACCCGGCTTTGAACCAAAATCTATCAATGAGTGGAACCAGAATGATGGGTCAGATGGATGTGTGAGTAAACGAAAGGAATTTTCTAAGTGTGGGAATGGAGAAGGGTTTGTGCAGGTGACAAGAGTTAAATATCCAGACACATCAATAGCAGCTCGAGTGGCAGCACGCACGAATAACAAATTGTGTAGGCAGGAGTGCTTGGCAAATTGTTCTTGCACAGCATATATGAGCATTGAAAATGAAAAAGGTGTTGTTGATTGTTGGACATGGTATGATGATTTGATGGATATTCTTGTGTACACAGAGACGGGAAGAGATCTATATGTTCGTGTAGATCAAATGGAATTAGGTAATGTACTAATTATCTTGCAGTGGAAGCAAAAAAAACTGACTACACATATTTCCTCCTTTGTTTTTCATGCTTTTCTAACCCTTTGTTAACCTCTATATATGTAGCTGCTGAGAGTGCTGGAAAATCCAAAGGTTTCTTTAAAAGAAGGGGTATGCTTGCCATTCCTATATTCTTTGCTCTGCTAGCATTGGTACTGATCATTATGTGTGCCTGTTGGTGGTGTAAGAAAACAAGGAACACAGCAGGTAAAATTTTCTCTTATATACTCTGATCGGTTATCTTCTTTGGTTTGCATGAGCTGAAAATCTTGTGCTGTCTGTAAGTCACGTACATGAAAGAACTTCGACAACATCAAATGCATCTAAGAAACTACAGTACTAAAGTCGGTATGTCATGCATGTCACAACAGTGAGGAACAAATACAGGTGTACATAATAATTGTTGTTTCTGTTTGCAGAAATTGTGGAGTCAGATGAACTTGAGGAAACTAAGAGGCACCCCGAATTGCAATTTTTCGATTTGAACACATTGATGGCAGCCACAGATAACTTCTCTCCTGTCAATGAACTCGGCCAAGGTGGTTTTGGCTCTGTTTATAAGGTGACCCCAATTTCCTAAGCACCAAACATTCCTTCTCTCTTGATTGTGTTGTACTACATATAACTACTCTTGTTTAACTAATCAACAATTTAGTGAAAGTTTTATACTAATCTTAAACTTCAGGGTCAGTTACCAAACGAGCAGAAGGTTGCTGTGAAAAGGTTGTCTAAAACATCAGGACAAGGTACTGAAGAATTCAAAAACGAAGTTGCACTTATAGCAAGACTTCAACATCGCAATCTTGTAAAACTCTTAGGCTGTTGTATTAAGGGGGAAGAACGGATGTTAGTTCTAGAATACATGCCGAACAAAAGCTTGGACTCATTTCTCTTTGGTATGTCTTAATATTTGCCTTTTTTAAGATATTGAATAACATATTGAGCTTCACAAATATGTATACCATAGTCACACAAAGCCGAATATTTGTTGCAGATCAGACAAGACGGTCCTTCTTGGATTGGGAAAAGCGCTTTGAAATCATCAACGGGATTGCTCGTGGGATCCTGTATCTTCACCAAGACTCAAGATTGAGGATTATCCATAGAGATCTAAAGACTAGCAATGTTCTTTTAGATGCTGAAATGAACCCGAAAATTTCTGATTTTGGCATGGCAAGAATATTTGACAGGGACCAAGTTCAGGATAAAACCAATCGAGTTGTTGGAACATAGTAAGATTTCCATATATATTGTCACGTTTCATGTTCACTTTACTATATATGTTTGGTTGTAACATGTTAGTTTGTTCATATGCAGTGGCTACATGTCACCAGAGTATGCGGTGTTCGGCAGATTTTCTACTAAATCGGATGTGTTTAGTTTGGGATCATATTGTTAGAGGTTGTGAGTGGCAAAAGAAACAATTATTTTTCTCAAGAGGATCCTTCCATGAACTTGATTAGACATGTAAGTTGCTCATATTTTGCTTAGAGTTTACCTGGAGTACTTGTTCATCCATTACTCAAGTCACACTTTCATGTTTTAATGTCAGGTTTGGAACCTGTGGAGAGAAGACAGAGTCTTAGAAATTGTGGATTCAACTCTGGAGTTGTATAATTCTGATGAGGTCATGAGATGCATTCAAGTTGCGCTCTTGTGCGTGCAAGAAGAATCAGAGGACCGGCCAGCCATGTCTGCCATTGTTTTCATGTTGAGCGGCGAAACATCTCCTCCATCTCCTAACCAGCCTGCATATGTCATCAGAAGATACTCCGTCACTGATGCTGATCCATCATTAGTACCAACACCATTTTATTCTATAAACGGCTTGACAATAACTGGTGAAGAAGCTCGATAATGGTACAACTAGCTCTTTTTGTTTAGTTCATTATTAAATTTACTGCTTTGCTAGGCATGTCACTATAAAATCATCATTAATCAGCTGACGATTTGCATTGCAAAGAATAGAAGATCAGATTTTGCATAAGAAATGTTAGTTCAGGAGATCAAATATATGTTTCATCGTTTTCCTTCTATCGAATGTATTCATTGCCCAAGGAAATGTAATCATGCAGCGCATAGATTATCTAGATACGCGCTTTTGTTTCTTGCATTTCAAGTTTTAGAGGAAGGATCACAATGGCGTTCCAATGCTCTCCAACATGATGTTTCTCTTTGATTCATATCAATGAAGTATTCCTTTCCCAAAAAAAAAAAAAATAGCAGATGCACTGTTATTATGTCAAAATGATCATATTTTCTGCATCTTTTCCATTGCTTACATACTATGTTTGCATGCTAAGTTGCTAACAGTAATTGCATGCATGTTTCCTCATGATAGAGACTCCAACCATCATCTTGTGCTACTTTTGTTTCTCATCTTGATAAAAGGCTGGTCCAATCTTGCTATTCATATAGCAGCTAGCCTTCTTTGAATTCAAATGATTTGATGTGGGTGGCAATTGATAGGTTTCTCTGTTTAATTGTTTGTTTTGCCAAACAGGAAATCATCCATCTGAATAAAGTTCTAATTTTTGGTAGAAGCCAGATTTGCAGACCTATACATGTTTTCTGATGCCATTATTGATACGCCTTTTATTTCTATAAAGAATGTCCTGCTTATTTGCTTTTGCCAAAATTATTGCCTGCACCACTGGGACAGCTGCACCAGGCATCAGAACCGTCCGATTTGAAACGTGGATCATTTTTCTAATAAGGACGTTAGTTGCCGTTTGGAGAGTTTTGGGTGGGCGAGTGAGAGGGGAGAAAGAGGACCCTCCCCCCTCACCTACTCTCTTCTTCCTTTTTCCTTGGACGAGCGCCGCACACTATTCATATCCCATTTCATTTGCTTTCTCATCCACCAAGACGATGGAAGCGATCCTCATCTTCGAGAGCCACATTGCAGATCCCTCCCCTGCCTCTTCGTGCTTTGAAGGCGCCTCCTCATGTTTGATTTCACCACGAAGAACCTCCCCCAGATCTGCACTGTTTTGAATTTGTTTAGGCTAGTAGTAGTTATGGGAGTTGTGTCTTTGTAGATGAGAATTTGTTCACTCTCATAGAAAGTGGATCCCCGGAGCGGAAATCGCGGCGAGCAACGCCGGGAAGATATGTAGAAGCGGATGGCTGCGGAGGAGATGAGGAGGAGCACGGTGGTTATTAACAAGGAAGAACGGCCGGAGATCCGCCGACCCATCTTGGTCTTCTTCTTTTGGTTCGATTTCAGAGACGGAGAAAGGTCTTCAGTGATCAGCAGTTTTCTTCAGACGAAGATGTCTGGCAAGACGTTGATGGGTAAATTAAGTTTGGATTCGAGCTCTCAAAAATCTTCATCTTCTTCATCATACTAATTTGGGTTGTCGTTGATTGTTTTGCCATCATTCTTGTAGATTGGGTCAGTTCAAACCTAGTAATTAAGACTCCATTTTGACTCAAAGATCTACAAGTAGTGAGGCCAATGATAAGGTACGTACATATATTGTGTGTCTGTTTAAATTGTACGAGATAACTGAGGTGTTTTGTTTGAATGGAACGAGAAAACTGAGGTGTTTGTTGTATGGCTAAAAATTGGGTCAATGGATACCCAATGATTTGAGGTAGAGGTTAAATCCAGTTAGAATAAGCGATGTGAGCTATGGTAGGTTAAATTGGACATAGCAAAGCAATTGGTTTGAAACAATTTTATTTTTGGGTTGGTGGATGAGTTCTGGGTTACGTTTTTGAATCCTGGTTCTGTGTGGGTTGTCATTTTGCCACATGTGGTTCTCAGATTGAACTGGTGAAAATAGCAGGGCAGCAGTTTTCATCAGCTCTTAGGTAAAACCAAGTCAGCAGGGGCTGATAGATTTGTAGTTGGTGTTTGGAGTACTGAGAGATATGAGCTGATGAACACTGGTGTGATGCTAATTTGAGGAACCCATTTATTTGCTGTTACTATCTATGGTGTAGTGCACTTGATGTTTCTGTTCCCTTCACCTATACTCATTTGGGTTCAGGCATTTTAAAGAATAAGAGACGTTCTGTGACATATGGAGCATGAAATTCTGACCATAATATTGTCAGGTATAATGATTTGATGAGCATCTAGTGAAATTTATTGAAGGTTGTTATGTCTGTAGTCAGCAAATAGGGCATGTGTAAGAATGATGATCTGTAACTGTGTTAGGTCTTAATGTGTTGTTCTGAGATGCATATATTTGTGAATGACACTTCTGTACAAGCCGTTGTTCTCGAGTATTCTCTTACGATCAAATGCTTCATGGGGTAGTAAAAGGACAGCATTCATGGTTATGATATTCAGTTGTGGTTTTAGAATAGTAGCTAGCTTGTGCTTATTATTATGATTCCTATTGCGGGTTTTGCGATGCCAGTTATTGGATATGAAAGCACTTAAATTGGTTGGAACATTTCAGTATCATAACTCTACTCAATTGGATTATCAGGTGTGAATAAAACTTTAGTATTCTAGTTCCTTTTTATCTGTAATCAAACCAAAGGCATAACTGAACTTAGCACTATATGTTTGCCGGGTTTCAAGCTTTCATTGTGTGGATCAGTGGATGTTTGCTTAAGCAATCATAGCTCTTTTCAGTGTCAATATCAAAATGATGAGAGTTTCTTTTTTCATAGGACATAAAACCCTGAATTGCCTACATGCACTTTCTTGCATTTGAAGACTTTACAGAACAAGTTTTACTCATGATTCAGTCCTCACAATCTTAGTATTTTTCTTATTTATCAGCATTACTATTCTCATTAGTCATCTATATGGGAAAGTGTGAGGGTGGGTATGTATTTTACTGTAACTGAGGAGTATGAGTAAAGCTTGAGGTTGAGTATGTTTGAGGTTCAGAATCTTGTAGCAGTGGTTAGAAGGATTGGTAGTGTAAGGAGGAAATTGTCCGGAAATATGAACTGAAGTATGATATTAAGATGTATGTATGACTACAGGGTGTTCATGACTACATTGCACTTTTAATTCTCTTTTGGGATAGAAAACCAATATACTGAGGCCAAGTTCTATGTCACCCAATGACCATACCCTTGAGTGGAAGAGTGGTTTAGTAGTAATGAGAACCCATATGGTAGTGACTTCTCAGTAACCAACAACCCTTTGGGTGAATAAGGAGTCGTGTAGCTGTCCCAATTACTTGATTAAAACTCGAGTCCATGTGTCTTGTCTATCCTCCCTCACCTCTTAGTTTTAGACCCAATCAATATGACTTAAATTTGAAAGCATGACGGTTAATTGGAAGCATGACGGTTAGTTGATATGATGTCAATTTAAACTTCATTGTTCACATTATATGTAGATGACTATTCTTGTTATGATTGCGTTAGTTCAACTAAGATTTGGTTCTCAGAATAAGAACCAACTAACCTAACACAATGTGTGCAGGTACCCTATCATAGAAGAGGTGCAACTGTGGGATGAAATTCTTGTTGTTTATATATTGATGAGGGAGACGTCTAGAATGTACCCAGCGGTTCCAGCACCCATTATGTTTGGGCACATGTCAACGAGACACAGGCCACACGTGAATATTTGATATGTATAGAGTTTGGGTAAATACAGGGTTGTATTTCGGGGCGAGGTAGGTAAATACACATATTTGTTTGTGTTAAAGAAGAGTCTTCATTTTTGTGCAACCGTATCCGGATTAAAAAAAATCTCCAGACCGAATATTCAGCTAACCCGAACCGAACGGGTTACATCTCCAGTTTAGATAAACCTGATTCAGAGTTTTTGAGAGAAGTTGTAACTGAATATAAAAAGTTAAACTCGTGATGAAATTGGGTTTTTTGCTCTGCGTTTGATATTCTTTTGATTTCGAAGTGAAAGTTTATGTCTAAGACCCAGGTTTGTAGAAGAAAGAGAGAAGTAGGACGATAAGATGAGAGAGGATTGAGAATGAGTAATTACCCAAATCTGCAAGAGAATAGTTACTAGAGGACCAGATACAGAGGGATTGGAGGATCGAAAAAAGGGCGAATTGAGAGAGAGATGAGTGTATGTGAGGCTGACGTGATTACATGGGGAGAGTGGGAGTTGTTACGGTTTTTACTTTTTATAATATATATATATATATATATATATATATATATATATATATACACAGGAATTCTCAGGTATTCTCAGGTGCGGACGTCTGCATCAAAGTTTTTGATGCGGATTTTTATTTTTGCACCACTTTTCGATCGAATTTTCTCATATCCACCGTCTAGTATCTAGATAATATTGTGTAGATCATCTCTGTAAAATTTCAGCTAATTTGGTAATCGTTAAGGCTCTCAAACTTGAAAAACAAATGGACGGACTGAATTCTGTTCGGTTGTGTTTATACCAGAAAAACTCGAGTTTGAGGGCCTTAACGATCACCAAATTGGTTGAAATTTTGTAGAGATGATCTACACAATACTAGACGGTGGAGATGAGGAAATTCGATCCGAAAGTGGTGCGAAAATGGTGCGGACGTCCGCAGTCAAGAAGAGCTGTATATATATATATATATATATATTTATATATATGAGGATTTGGTTATGTGTTGTGAGGTGCAGACTAATTAAAATGGACATCCAATAAGAAAACAACAACACATTAAAATTATTATATATTATAAGGTTGACAGTTTTTATCGGTATCCAGACGTTACCGGAATCATGGGATTTTTCAACCATAGTCGTATTTCACTATTCCGATCACATCTTATTTCACGAGATTTTTGAAAATTTTGCTTCCTCTGTATAGTTGGTTCACAAAGATGTACACTTGCATATAACCTACTAAACAAATTATAACACATTAGTAGGCATGTTGTGATTCCGATGACTAAAATTTACAAAATGAAAATTCAGCAGTCTGATGTGATCGGCATAGTAAAATACTGCAGTGATAGAAAATTTAAATGTATTCGATAATGTTCGGGGATCCATCAAAGCGATCAACCATAATTCAACGCCACTTACCACACGAAAACGCTCTTACCTACCCCTATATAACCTTGTTTGGTTGATTCTTCCACACACAAAACTCTCACATTGATGAAATGTAACAACCCATGTAAAAATTTAAGGACCTTCACCTCCCGACGATAGGGCTTCCATAGAGAAAAATAAACGAAAATAGGGTTGACCGTTTCTATCGGGGACCAAACGTTACCGGAATCATGTGATTTTTCAACCATAGTCATATTTCACTATTTCGATCACATCTTATTTCACGAGATTTTTGAAAATTTTGTTTTCTCGATATAGTTGGTTCACAAAGATGTACACTTACATATAACTTACTAAACGAGTTATACCACATTAGTAGGCACGTTGTGATTCCGATGACTAAATTCACAAAATGAAAATTCAGCCGTCCGATGTGACCGGCATAGTGAAATACAGCAGTGATAGAAAATTCAAATGTATTCGATAATATTCGGGGATCCATCAAAGCGGTCAACCCTAATTCAACACCACTTACCACACGAAAACGCTTTTACCTACCCCTATATAACCTTGTTTGATTGATTCTTCCACACACAAAACTCTCACATTGATGAAATGTAACAACCCATGTAAAAATTTAAGGACCTTCACCTTCAGACGATAAGGCTTTCATAGAGAAATATAAGCGTAAATAGAGTTGACCACTTCTATCGGGGACCAAACGTTACCGGAATCATGTGATTTTTCAACCATAGTCGTATTTCACTATTTTGATCACATCTTACTTCACGAGATTTTTGAAAATTTTGCTTCCTCTGTATAGTTGGTTCACAAAGATGTACACATACATATAACCTACTAAACGAGTTATACCACATTAGTAGGCACGTTGTGATTCCGATGACTAAAATTCACAAAATGAAAATTCAGCCGTCTGTGACCGACATAGTGAAATGCAACAGTGATAGAAAATTCAAATGTATTCGATAATGTTCGGGGATCCATCAAAGCCGTCTGATAGGGCTTCCATAGAGAAAAATAAGCGTAAATAGGGTTGACCGCTTCTATCAGGGACCAAACGTTACCGAAATCATGTGATTTTTCAACCATAGTTGTATTTCACTATTTCGATCACATCCTATTTCACAAGATTTTCGAAAATTTTGTTTTGTCTGTATAGTTGGTTCACAATGATATTTTTTTGAACATAACCTACTAAACAAATTATACCGTTTTAGTAGTCACACTGCAATCCGAGGTCATAATTACTTGAAAATAAAAATTCCACCGTCTGATGTAGGCATGGTAATTAAATAGGTTTACTGAAAAAAATTCACCTCATTTCGGATTATTTACGCCCCCCATCGAATCGGTCAACCTTAAATATACCTCGTTTTTTACACGAAACGCGGTTGATTGACATCGTGCGAGATCCTATTTTTTCCCGTTTTCGAACAAGAAGCTCGCATATATGAGATTAGGATCCCATGATTTTTTTGGGTTAAATTGACCCTCCGGTGGTTAGGCTCCTCTTAGGAGCGCCTAAGCGTAATTAGTGTTGACCGTTTTTATCGGGGCCTAAACGTTACCGGAAGTTTGTGATTTTTCATCTCTACATGTATTTCACTATTTCTATCACATCCTATTTCACAAGATTTTAGAAAATTTTGCTTCCTCTGTATAGTTGGTTCACAATGATATACATTTGAATATAACCTACTAAACAAGTTATACCGCTTTAGTAGACACGTGACGATCCGAGGTCATAAATATATGAAAATAAAAATTCCACCGTCTGATGTAGGCATGGTAATTAAATTGGTCTACTGAAAAAATTCCATCCCGTTTCGGATTTATTAAGCCCCTCATTGAATCGGTCAACTTTAAATATACCTCGTTTTTTACACGAAACGCGGTTGACCGACATCGTGCAATATCCTATTTTTCCTCGTTTGCAAACAAGAAGCTCATATATATGAGATTTAGGATGCCATGAATTTTTTTGTTAAATTGACCCTCCAGTGGTTAGGCTCTCCTTTGGAGCGCCTAAGCGTAATTAGGGTTAACCGCTTTTATCGAGGCCTAAACGTTACCAGAAGTTTGTGATTTTTCATTTCTACTTGTATTTCATTATTTCGATCACATCCTATTTCACAAGATTTTTAAAAATTTTGCGTGGGGGGAGATGGTGATGACGATGACGTGGAGAGGATCTAGTCATGGTTACCGTTAGATGTCGAGGATGTTGTCAGAAACGTGGAACGTGGCGGTACGAATACGGGGTACGGGTACGCGGTACGCTAATCCTTACGGAACGCGGTACGCTAGGATATATTTACTAATGTTAATTAAAATAATTTACAATAAATTAAAATATGATAAATAAATATACTAATATAAATACTTTCAGTTTACCTAAATACCCCTTGTTAGTATACAATGACAACCTTCTTATGAAAGATAAATAAGTAATAACAATTAACATTAAAAAAAGAGTAAATTACATAACAACACATGACCAAATTTATAAACACAAAAAAAACCACTTCTAATATTTCTTTAACATAATAGGACATGAGGTTGAGGCCCAACATCAACAAAAGCAAGCTTGATCCGAAATTTCATTGTTAAATGACTAAAATGTCCAGTTTTACAAAGAGATTACAAACATGACCACAAACCCCTTCTCTCTCTCATTCCAAACCACGGTCCACCACCACCACTGCATCGTCGACGTCAATCACAAACAAGAGATTAATCTCAAAACCTGGTTCCGGCGACGAAACCACCAGATTGAATTTGTCAAATCTTACAGTTTTGATGGAATTCGTCAGTGATGCCGGAGCTTACACTAAGGCCCATCTCATCCAATTAATTGATATGAGCTTACCGTAGTTGATCGATCAGGCGTTGGAGTCGGACAACGTCGAGATCTTCACAATCGTTGTCGTCGATTCGGAAGGGTTAAAGAGTGACTCGGCCGAAAATGCCATGAAGGTTGGTGATGTTTGATTTAAAAGGTCAAAAAAATAATTCTACTATGTTGGATTTTACTCCGATCTCAAATAAAATCCGTCGCCATGTTTGTCTTCAATCAGGTTGGGTTTGGAGAGCGATTGGGTATTTGGAGTTGATGATTTTGTTGTTCGGGAGAAAGAGGAGGAATTCAAGAGAGAGATTAGAGATCTGCAAATGGAGGTTGTGAGGGGAGCGTCTAAGGAATAAGAAGATTAGGATCTGTGAATTTTTTTTGTTTTGGCGAGGATTAGGATATGTGATTGATGGTGGTCTTTGTTGCAGTTCTGGTGATGGAGGTCTTTGTCAAGGAAGAAAATTTTGGTGATTACGGAAATTTCAACCCTCTAAAATATGGAAATTTCGACGGAAATTTCGGGAAAATATCGGTTACAGTAAAAAAATGAGAAAATTGACGGAAATTATAAGAAAAATAAGGAAATTTTAAACAAAACTTTAAGAGATGTTTGTTTTCTATATTATGTACTATATTTGAAATGAAAACCTTAAATAAACATTGATCTATAGAGAGTTGTAGTAAGTTAAGTTGAAAAAGTTAGCACTGAACTGTTAATAATTTTTTGAAAGTTATAAAATTTGACCTACATATATATTAAAAAGGAATTAAGAAAAGTAGGTTAAAAAGTTTTTTTTTTTTTCTGTATGGAAGTGTAGGTAAAAAAGTTAGTTGGGGATTAGATATTTACCTAATTTTTATTTTTCAGATTCGGAAAAGAAAACCAATATATATTATAATGATCCTAAATTCAACAGCTTGGATGGTTAGTAGGGTTGGTTAAAGCTTTAGCCTTTTACCCAAGAGAGCAAGGTTCGAAACGGCTTGAGTGCCATTACAAACCAATCAACAATTTCTGCGCTGACCACACTCACCACTCACCACAGCCATTCAAATTGGCGGGCGCTGACCACACTCACCACTCACCACAGCCATTCAAATTGGTGGGAACCAGTTTATTATTTCGGCGGAGACCCCACACACACCAGAACTGGGGAGAGAAAAATATTTCGCTGTGTGATAAAAACAAAATTTTCGGCGAAAATTTCTATTTTTCCTTCCTTGGTCTTTGTTGCAGTTTTGGTGTTTGTTGTTTTTTGCAGGTTTTTTTTTTTTGCAGTAGCAGCGCGACAGTAGCAGCTTTGTTTGATTTTGGAGGATTGCTTGAAAAAAATTGCAAAAACACCTTTTATCGAGTGCTACTGTGCTACTTGGGTGCTAGCACCCAATATGTTACTTGGCAATAGCACCCAATGTACTACGTACTGTACTACTCGGCAATGTGCTACTATGTTACTCATCGACAGTAACAGTTAATATGTAGTGAAGGGTATTCTAGTAAACTTGTAGTGACAGATGACATGTAGATATTAGTTTGTCTTAATTTGTTAATATTTGTCCTTAAACGTGTAAGATATTATGTAAAGGATGTATTTGTAAACCGAAATTTAGTTAGTAACTTTATAGTAATTTACTATTAAAAAAATATAAGGAAAGCTCTCTTAATTTTTTTAATTTTTTTTTTTTCAAATAATCTTAGATCATGTTTGGTGAGTTATTCCGTGAACTCTCCCGGATTTAATGGAGATTTTGTAATCTTTCCAGGCAAGCATCAATCTGCAGTACACCAATCTGAATATAAATCAAACACCATCACCACCACGACGCCGTCAACCCCTCCATTCTTGATGTATCTTCTCCGGAACAAAACAGCCTCCGATAATCCGTGACATCCGAAGCAGATCTATCTTCGCCGTCGTTTGAGCAAAAGGGAAGAAATCGTTCACGATTGGGTTCGCTCAACATGGCGATCCGGATCGCGAACGCCCCGCGATTGGGTACGGGCGTTCCGGAAGGCGATTCGCCGGCAAAATGAGCGTTTCTGGTAACATTACTCGAGGAGACAGAGGTGGTCAAAGAATGGGGGCATGGGGCGGCGATTTAAAGAGGGGGATTTGGCGGTCGAAGGAGAAAGGGAAAGAGATCTGGATGTGGTTTTCAGTTTTGAGGAGATGGGCAGATGGTTGTGTAATCAAGGGAGAGGAGAGAGGAGAAAAGAAAAGAGAAAAGGCCATTCGCAGCTAAGGTCGTTTAGCTTGCACGCGCTCTTAGGCGTCATGGTGGAGCTGTCCCAGTGGTGCAGGGAATAGGCTCTCCTTATTTTGTGGTTCATCATGATTTGAGCGGTGGCAAACTCACACCCAAAGTCAAGTTAATTATCAGATGTATCAAGGATGCATTATCAAGTATTAAACAAGAAAATCATTTTCTTGATTTAGTCTAATAAGAGTCACAGCCACCAGCTAGGGCTGCAAGGCATTAAGACTTGGACATGAGTTGAGCCAATAATGACGGTTTTTAGACGAGTCATTGTCATCATGTCATGCATTATTTAGAAAATGTCAAAGTAGAAGAATTGTCCACAAAGATCAACGTATAGCGACTGATCTCATTGCTCATCAGCTCAATCATGAAAATGAGAAAAAGATGCCATTGGTTCATTACCAGACATTTCAAAATGCAGAGAAAATGTTTCTGAAAGCTCTGCTTCTCTTCCTCCTCTTTCAGTTCAGCAGTTCCAGGGACACCATAAGAGGGAACGAAGAGCAACTGAAGGATGTTGATGGTGACTATTTAGTGTCCAGAGAAAGCAAGTTTGAGTTGGGGTTCTTCAGCCCTGGAAATTCTAGCTACCGGTATGTTGGAATCCGGTATTCTCAGACTAGAGTATCTGAAAAAACAGTGGTGTGGGTTGCAAACAGGAACAATCCCATCAATGATACGTCTGGTGTGCTCACAATCAACAGGTATGGAGAACTGGTCCTCTATGCTTACAATTTGGAAAATGATCCTATATGGTTCACCAATGTGTCGCAGTCGGTCGAGAATGTTAGCACTAGCACTTTATCAGCACAGCTTTTGGATACAGGAAATTTTGTTGTGTTCCAGGATGATAATAATGATATATTTATATGGCAGAGTTTTGATCATCCTACAGATACTCTAATTCCAGGTATGAAACTTGGGGTGAATTGGAAAACTGGGCTAGAATGGGTTTTAACATCTTGGAAGTCACATGATGACCCTGGAGCTGGGGAATATACACATAGGCTCTATCAAAATCAAAATCAGACTGCTCTCCCCCAATTTTTTACATATAAAGGTTTGAGTAAGTATTGGCGAAGCGCTCCAGGGCCCTCTGCTACCTCTGCTAGTTTTGTCAATAATCAAGAGGAAACTTGTTATTTAATGAATAAAACCAATGGAATTGTAAGACTAACTATGAATGGTTCTGAGGCACAGCACCTTACATGGAGTGATGGAGACCATCAATGGAAGCAAGTCTATGCTGCACCCAAAGTACGGTGT
Organism: Fragaria vesca subsp. vesca; assembly: GCF_000184155.1. Classification (NCBI taxonomy): domain Eukaryota; kingdom Viridiplantae; phylum Streptophyta; class Magnoliopsida; order Rosales; family Rosaceae; genus Fragaria; species Fragaria vesca. The sequence continues at coordinate 3,897,099 of NC_020493.1, read as the reverse complement.
GATTGGTATGCACGTTGTGGTGCCAACAGCAAATGTTACCCTGCCATATTGTATATGGAATTAGTGGAAGTTTTAAAAAAGTCTATGGAATTTGAAAGTCTAGGTGTATTCAATACTGACTTTTAAAAATCTATCAAAGTATGGGTGTATTCAACTAGATTTTAAAAAATCATTATGAATTTCACCAAAGTTCAGAGGTATTCAATTAAGACTTTTTAAAATGAATAGAAGTTCAGATGTATTCAAAATATCATTCATACTTATGAAATTAATAACTCATGGATAATTGTGGACTTTGTAGTGTAAATTACACACACCAAACTCCAATATTTTTCCATCCACTAGAGCAAAAGATTTGGAAAAGTCTACGATAGACTTTCTCTTTACATGTGAATAGGTTGATCCTACAATACATCATCTTTTTTTTCTTTTATAATATTTTGTGCTATCAATGTTCTATTCTACCTATTCTTTTCAATTGTTTTTTTAATGTTAATATTTTGTTGTATTTCAATTGTAATACTTGGAACCCTCGATAACCTAAATGTTATATACTAACTCTTTGATATTAGGAACCACATGATCATATATTATTATATTAGCTACATGAATT
>NC_020493.1:3836695-3896466 GCF_000184155.1 Fragaria vesca subsp. vesca | reverse complement strand
AAACTGTGAACATCTAATGTCCCACTTTAGAATATGTGTCTTTGGTTAACGTACAAGTATGCATGTTGTTAAGTTAATATAATTTTTTTTGTTACTTATGTTTATGTATTTCAATCAAATATTACAACGGTATGCATCGAAATTCGATAGATGAGCACTAAACTTATAATCGGTGTCATTATTGTTTGTCATTGCATCTTTATTTTTTTCCTTTTATGTAACTCTGTAAGTATTAAGAAATCTACATAAGTCATTCATATGAAATCTGTAGATTTCAGAAATCAGTTAAAGTCTGTGATTAAAAATCGATGGTTTTAAGAAATCAGTGAAAGTCTATGAACTTTTCAAAGAGTCTATAGACTTTTCAAAAAGTCAATTAATTAAAATAAGTCTGTATGAATCCAAATACAATACATCCCCCTTAATTGAATACCTCTGAATTTTGGTGGAATTCATAATGATTTTTTAAAATCTAGTTGAATACACCCAGACTTTGGTAGATTTTTAAAAGTCAGTATTGAATACACCTAGACTTTCAAATTCCATAGACTTCTTTAAAACTTCCACTAATTCCATATACAATACACCCCCGTACAGTCAACATCCAAGACCATTTTAGTTTTATACTCGATGTCGATCGCATTCTAGATACCTCATTGTCCGATCTTTCGTGAATGTTTTGACAAAACGTGTCATATTGGACTATTGGGAAAATTCCTAGTAGAAAATGAAAAGATCAACGTGTTATATTTCCGATCAGCCAACAGAGAAAATGAGAAAAAATGCCCTGTTTCGCACCTACATAGTTGCAATGTTTCGCAGAGCTCTGTTTCTCTTCCTCCTCTTTCAGTTCTGCACTTCCAGGGACACCATAAGAGGGAACGAAGAGCAACTGAAGGATGTTGATGGAGACTATCTACTTTCCAGAGAAAGCAAGTTTGAGTTGGGGTTCTTCAGCCCTGGAAATTCTAGCTACCGGTATGTTGGAATCTGGTATTCTCAGACTAGAGCAACTGAAAAAACAGTGGTGTGGGTTGCAAACAGGAACAATCCCATCAATGATACGTCTGGTGTGCTCACAATCAACAGGTATGGAGAACTGGTCCTCTATGCTTACAATTTGGAAAATGATCCTATATGGTTCACCAATACGTCGCAGTCGGTCAAGAATGTTAACACTAGCACTTTATCAGCACAGCTTTTGGATACAGGAAATTTTGTTGTGTTCCAGGATGATAATAATGATATATTTATATGGCAGAGTTTTGATCATCCTACAGATACTCTACTTCCAGGTATGAAACTTGGGGTGAATTGGAAAACTGGGCTAGAATGGGTTTTAACATCTTGGAAGTCACAAGATGACCCTGGAACTGGGGACTCTACCTTTAGGCTCTATCCAAGCCAGATTGGATTCCCCCAATTTTTTATGTATAAGGGTTTGAGTAAGTATTGGCGAGCTGATCCTGGGCCAACGCCTAATGTGGTCAATAATCAAGAGGAAACTTATAATTTCTTGAATGCCGATGCAATTACAAGAACAATAGTTACTGATTCTGCGGTGAAGCGCCTTACTTGGGATGATGGCAACCTTCAATGGAAGGAAGACTTATCTGCACCAAAGTCCCGGTGTGACTGGTATGGACGGTGTGGTGCCAACAGCAAATGTAGCCCTGACAATGTTAATCAGTTTGAGTGTGAATGCTTACCAGGGTATGAGCCTAAGTCTATTAGTGATTGGAATCAGAAAAATGGGTCAGGTGGATGTGTTAATAATAGGGTTGGTTTGTTCAAGTGTGGAGATGGAGATGGGTTTGTGAAGGTGGAAAGAGTTAAATATCCGGACACATTAATAGCAGCATTGTCAAAATCAGGCATGAGTGCCAAAGAGTGTCGGCATGAGTGCCTAAGAAATTGTTCTTGCACTGCATATTTGAGCACTGAAAATGAAGGGCTTGATGGCTGCTTCACATGGTATGATGACCTGATGGACATTTTAGGGTACACAGAGGTTGGACGAGATCTCTACGTTCGTGTGAATGCAACTGTGTTAGGTACTAATCTACTTGCAATGGAAAAAAAACAACTACCTACATATAAGTATTTAGAATTACAATTTCTTGATTTCTATGTCATTGTTCTCTAAACCTGCTTTGTCACCCTCTTATGTAGCTGCATATGTAGGAAAATCACAAGGTTTCTTGGAAAGAAAGGGTATGCTGGCTATTCCAATACTGTCTGCTGTGCTAGCGTTGGTACTAACCATCATGCTCGGCTGTTGGTGGCGAAAGAAGAACCACAACACAAAAGGTGAAATAAGTTCATATCTATTTTGATCACATACTAGTTAAATTGCTTTACTTGTCATGAGCTGGTAACACCGAACTTCAACAAGATCATCTTTATCTAAAACATGGACTAAAGTGATGATATTATGCAGTTAGAACAGCAAGGGCAAAAAGATGTAGTGAATAATTGTTTATTGTTTATGCATAGACATTCTGCAGGGAGAGGCGCTTGATGAAACACAGAGACACCCCGAATTACAATTTTTTGATCTTGACACAATAATAGCAGCCACAGACCACTTTTCTCGTATCAATGAACTTGGCCATGGTGGTTTTGGCTCTGTTTATAAGGTAAGCAACAAATTTAGATAATCTCAACATTTGTAAGCTCCAAATTTTTCTTTTTGTTTTGGCTATGTTAAGTTCTGGCATAACTGGTTCTTTTACTATTCTTAATCAATTAATCCACAGTTTGTATGCAACTTCAAGTGTTAACTATTTGACACATTAATATTTATTTCTGATCATAACTTCAGGGTAAGCTACCAAATGAACAAAATGTTGCTGTCAAAAGGTTGTCCAAAACTTCAGGACAAGGGATTGAAGAATTCAAAAATGAAGTTGCACTTATAGCAAGACTTCAACACAGGAACCTCGTGAAACTTTTAGGCTGCTGTATAATGGGAGAAGAGAGAATTTTAGTCCTAGAATACATGCCTAACAAAAGCTTGGATTCCTTTCTTTTTGGTACGAGTAGAGGATATAATGATTAATTCAGGCCATTTACTCTCAAATATAAAGCACACATTTGATGCTTCTTACTAAAAGGAACAATTTGCATTTTGATGTAGATCACACAAGACGTTGGGTCTTGGACTGGGAAAGGCGCTTTGAGATCATCAATGGGATTGCTCGTGGAATTCTGTATCTTCACCAAGATTCAAGATTGAGAATCATCCATAGAGATCTGAAACCTAGCAATGTTCTACTAGATGCAGAGATGAACCCAAAAATTTCTGATTTTGGCATGGCTAGAATATTCCATGGGAACCAACTTCAAGACAAAACGAGCCGAATTGTTGGAACATAGTAAGAATACTTATCTCAGATGATCTTCATTTGTTATGCTATTGTTTGGAAGTAACATTTTATACTGTTTATATGCAGTGGCTACATGTCACCAGAATACGCAGTATTTGGGAGATTTTCCATGAAATCTGACGTCTTTAGTTTTGGGATCATAATGTTGGAGATTGTAAGTGGCCAGAAAATCAATGGTTCTGGTCTAGAGGATCCTTCCATGAATTTGATAGGACATGTAAGCAACATGTATATTTGTCTGACATTTTATGTATCCCTTGGTATTCATTTCTTGTCTTAACTAAACTTCAACCGTAGGTTTGGGAGCTCTGGAATGAAGGTAGAGCCTTAGATATTGTGGATTCGACATTGAAGTCATATCAGTCTGATGAAGTCATTAGATGCATACAAGTTGCTCTCTTGTGTGTACAAGAAGATTCAAAGGACCGACCTCCCATGTCAGCTGTTGTTTTCATGTTGAGTGGTGAAGCATCTCGTCCATCTCCTAAGCAGCCGGCATTTGTCTACAGAAAATACTCCGATGCTGATGATGATCCATTACTTTCAAACGACTTGACAGTAACTATAATGGAAGCTCGATAATGATGCAAACTTGAAGCTCGTACTATTTTTACTCGTTTGTCTATAATTTTCTTTATCTGTTTCTACAAATACCAGACAAGATTAGGATGTTACAGACTATAATAGTCCAGGGTACCAACTGTAGTCAAGTTATCAATCTGTATTTGGAGATGGAAAAGCAGTAAATCAGAATTAGTTAACAGAAGGAAATCATTAGCAATGCGTACTTACAGTAGACTTTCCAAACTAAATATCAACTACAGGTTTGGGAGCTTTGGAGAGAAGATAGAGCTTAGATATTGTGGAATCAACACTGAATTCATATAAGCCTAATGAAGCCATGAGATGTATACAAGTTGCACTTTTGTGTGTACAACAAGATTCAAATGACCGACCTGATATGTCAGCCATTGTTTTCATGTTGAGTGGTGAAGCACCTCTTCCCGTTCCTAAGCAGCCAGCATTTGTTTACAGAAGAAACCCTGGCACCGATGTTGATCCATTACTTTCAAACAGTTCGTCTTCTAGCTTGACCATGGTGGACAATTCTGAAAATAAGTACTTGTTTTAATTTCATTAATTTTTCTTCAGAAATTGTTATTTAGTCTCCTGCATCTGTTTCTGCAATTTTATCCATTTGCTAACATCAATATCAATGTGAGGGAACGTGGCCAAACAGTTATCAATCTACATTTAAAGATGAAACGAAAAACAAAAAGCCAGAATCAAATGGTAAATATGAGGAATTTTTTAGTAATTGACTAACATATAAGATCAGTAAACACACTAATCACCCCAGGAATCTCAAACATTGTTGAAAAAGTTAAGCATGTCAATGCAAGAATAGTGAAAGCCATAAACTTTATTGCTAAAACGTTAACAAAGCCATAAACTTGGCACATCTGCATGTTCAGATTCTAAGCTTGTAACATACTTTCCAGATCTGCTTTCACCTTCAACATCCAAGATCAAGCAAACTGATAGCAACAAAACTATACAACACTGAAAAGGTTCAAAAGAAAGAGATGGAGGAAACGAAGCTACCAGTTCTGCAAAACAGGGGAGTCATCCAGAAAAGTGGGGGAAAGGGAGGAGCTAGAGGAAATCAGAAGAATTTAATGGGATCGGTAAGAGAGAAATGTGTTCATGACATCATGCAGAAGACGATGTATCTGAAACTTTTACTCTCTCCGATCCCATTAAAACTACCAACTTGCTCTGAGCTCTCACACCCTTTACCCACTTCTCTACTTCAGTTTTGATATCTGGTCGGCTCAAACACAAGAGGGATGGAAACCTAGTGTGTGTGTGTGTGTGTTTATATGATGGGAGACACATGGGCTGCTCCATTTTCATCATCCCGACCCGCAAGAAACCGGTCCCAAGTTCTGTTTTTCTGGGCCTCAGTATTTACACCCTTAGGCTTGACCCTAAAAATGCCAATAAATAACACATAATTTTCAGACCATTTTATTACACAATAAAGCTGCTAACATGACATGTAAGTAACACATAATTTTCCAACATTTTATCCTTTGGTAATTCTTGTTTTTGTTTTTTAAACTAAATCTCAACTCCTGTTCAAAAAAAAAAAAAAAAAAACCTAGTTAGGAAAGAAGTTATGTGTATCATGTGTATTTAGGATTGTATCAGAATTATATCCTTAGATATATGCTGCCTTTTATGTTCCTCTTTAATATAGGGATAGTTTCCTTATATAGTTGGTTCACTTGTAATACGTTCCTGTATATATCCTTGGTGATTGAATGAATGAAAGTATTCCAGCCAAATATCTTCTTTTTCATGGTATCAGAGCAAGACTAGATCCTAACTCTATAGCGTTGCACTTTACCTCTCATGTAACGAATTTTCTTCTCAATCCGTTGTACTCTATATCTCGTACAACAATTCTCCGGTCTCTATGGCCAATCAAGATTTCGAATCATTCTTCATTGATCACCCTGATCATCCGTCCTTGTTGATAGTGTTCAACAAATATAATCGATCAGATCAACCTATTCGGCAAAACGGTTTCTCTGTTCGCATTCCTTTCCCTAAGCAACTACGTCAACGTGCTTTGGCTATTTTGAATCACAAAGGATCTGATAATTCAAGAGTCAATGTTGTTATAACAGAACCAGGTTTATCTAAGGTCACTTCCCGCAATTGGATTATCGATAGCGGCGCGACTGATCATATCTCTTCATCTCAAGCCTCACTATTATACAAGGACAAAAATTGTCCATTGCCTTCCGTATTGTTGCCTCTAACAAAAAGGCTAATATTGTTGCTAAGGGTTCTTTGCCTCTGAACTCTGAATACTATTTGCATGATGTATTGTGTGTGCCTATATTCAAAGTTGATCTAATGTCCGTAAGTCGATTAACGAGAGGCCTAAATTGTTCTGTGACATTTTTCCCTTATTGGTGTATTTTGCAGGATCTGGTTTCAAAGAAGACCATTGGTTTGGGGAAGCAACGTGATGGTCTTTATTATTTGGTGGCGTTAGCGACAGAGAAAAACAAGTCCAAACCATATAAATCATCATCCATTCAACCTGCCTATCACTCCACAATATCCTCTTCTCATCTGTGGCATCGTCGATTGGGCCACGTTTCATCTGCTCCTCTAGATTACATTGCCAAACATTTTTTAAATATTCCTCTTCAACCCCGTCATGCTTGCGACGTTTGTCCATTGGCAAAGCAGACTCGTCTTTCTTTTGGTACTAGCTCCATCTCATCTGTTAATGTAACATCCTGAATTTTAAAATTTCTCAAAATTAATTTTTTTTTTTAGAAATAGAAAATAGAGGTCACGAGTTCGCCGTATTTTTCGGTAAATTATTTGAGTTTCCGAACTATTTTTAACAAATTTTCAAAGTTTTGTTGAAGTTAGCTCGAGCTGATGACGTGGAATCTTGTGATTGGTCCAATTCTTTTACTCAGAGGACAAGTTTAGCAACAGCTCACGTGTGGCAAGTGGGTGGGTTTCTTCACTGTGCTGCCATGTAGGGGATTAGAATGAAAGGGACCAATCAGAGAGTGCCATGTGGCACACATGTGTTACAAAATGAAGAAGAGCCATGCATTTTGACAAGTGACGGATTTTTATTGGACCAAACCTTATGAAACCGACTTTGCATGTCGGCTTAGTGCCTTGGTCTGCCTATAAATAGGCTAGCCTCTGCTCAGCTTTTTCCATATTTTTCAGAGAGACTTTCTCTCTGTATTTGTTTCTCTTTTTAAGAGTTACGACTAAATTTTGGTGGATTATAACTTTTGATCTGTAACTTCGATTCTGAATCTGTGAAGTGCTACGAGTTCGTATCGATGTCCTCTTCCTATCCTAGAGGTTTGAGCCAGGTCCAACGGTGATGTCTAGATGACTTGTTTTAAGAGGCTCGGTACTCGTGGTGGGATTTCGATGCTATCGAGGTGAGTGGATTTGTGTAATATGTTTCAAATATTCTTATTTGCTATCAAATTAGTCGAAAAGCATGATTTTGATCTTTTTCGAAATATTCCTCTATTTTATAGTGAAGCATGTCGATTTGCGAAATATGTGGAGTTTTATATATTATTATGTGTTGGATCCATTGTTTGACTAGTCATGAAACATGTGAACTTCTTGATTGGTTATGCCGAAGTAAGGATGTGACACACGGAGGTATAGGACTTGAAGGTCATTAGGTTCCCGTGGGGATCACTAAATTGAAGGATATCCAATAAGAAGGGATTGTGCAATGTGATGAATTGCGTGAAATAATGTGTATACGATATACGTATTTTGTAGCGTGGGTAAAATGACATAGCTTTGCGGGCATATTACATTGGTCTACTCACTGAGCACGTGGTTATGTTCACCCACCCATCTCTAATATTTTTTTTGCAGAGAAGTACTTAGATTTGATTGAGCCGGGAAAGGATAGCCGACGAGCCTAGAAGATAGTGTTTTTATTTTATTCCGCTTTGTAACACTCGTTCAAGTCTCGGGATCGGCGTCCGGTGCTTGGAAACCACTGACGTCGGGACCGGGGTGTGACAGTTAAGCCTTTTGATCTCATTCACTGTGATATTTGGGGTCCTTATAAACACTCTTCTCTCTCTGGTGCTCGTTATTTCCTTACCATTGTAGATGATTATTCTCGTTTTACTTGGGTTTTTCTGATGCAACATAGATATGAAACACAATCTTTGGTAAAACAATTTTTTGTTTATGCATCTACCCAATTTTCATCTCAAATTAAAAGTTTTCGCAGTGATAATGGGGCAGAATTTATTTCTCTTCGAAATTTTTTCAAAGAAAATGGAGTCATTTTTCAGCATTCTTGTGTTTATACACCCCAACAAAATGGGGTAGTAGAGCGCAAGCATCGTCATATTCTCCAAGTTGCTCGTGCTTTCAGGTTTCAAGCTAATCTTCCTATAAAATTTTGGGGTGAATGCGTTCTCACTGCTGTTCATGTCATTTATCGTTTCCCAACTCCACTTCTCTCTTTTCAAACACATTTCGAGCGTCTTTATTCTCGGCCTCCTTCTTTTAGTCATCTTCGTGTGTTTGGTTGTTTAGCGTATGCTACAATTGTTAATATCAAAAATAAATTTGAACCTCGAGCAATCAAGTGCGTCTTCATCGGTTATCCTATAGGTCAAAAGGCTTATAAACTTTACGATCTCTCTAGTCACAAAGTTTTTACTAGTCAAGATGTTGTTTTTCATGAATATAGTTTTCCATATATTCACACTCATCTCGAGTCTAGTCCAAATAAGTACGAGTCTGTCCATCCTCTTCCAAGTCACTAGCCCAACTGACATGTATCAAACTCGGGTTCAGCCCAGTCAAAGTTCACCTCCTAATTCCCTTCGTCCTGTTCTCCATCAGTCCAATTCCACACCGTCGGCACCCTCTTCCACTGTCTCGCCGGCGCAGCCTCCACCCAGCTCTTCGAACACCACCGCCCAACCATCACTTTCAGATCAATCTCGTCCACACCTAGTGTCTCCCAGCTCTGTCGCCCTTGATCCCAATGCCTCCTCTCAAATCCCAAATTCAGACCTAGCGCCGCCTGTATCACCCATCCCTCTTTGAACCTATGTCCGCCGTCCCCAAACTGCAGCACCACCAGAGCGTTCCGACCCCAATCTCCAGTTAGAATCATCGGTGTTGATGTCTCTGGACGAGCCCGATCTCCAGCCAACCTTCGCCGGTGAAAGTCCCGATCTGCCGCACACTGCCCCGACCCCTCATCTCTGTCCTACTCCTAGTCAACCAGACGCTCCGCCGCATCCACCACCACTCGAGGCTCCACTTCGTCGCTACAGCCGCGCCACAGCTCCGCCACCGAAACTTCGGGATTATATTTGCTCCCATATCACGTTGCCTTCCACAAATCAGTCGTCTCCTTTGCTGCCTGGTCCGATAAAATGTACTCGCTATCCATTGTCAAATTACGTTTCCTATCATCGATATACACCTGCGCATAGATCTTTTATTGCTCAGATAAGTCAATCAGTCGAGCCCAACTCTTATTCCGAAGCCGCTGCCCATCCTGAGTGGCAGGAGGCAATGCGGTCCGAGTTACAAGCCCTCGAAGACAATGGTACATGGACCTTGATTACTCTTCCGGCTGGGAAAACACCCATTGATTGTCGCTGGGTTTATAAAATCAAACATCGTTCTGATGGTTCCATTGAACGGCACAAGGCTCGATTAGTCGCAAAATGATTCACCCAACTGGCTGGTATTGATTATCAAGACACTTTTTCTCCGACAGCCAAAATAATATCTGTTCGGTGTTTACTTGCTTTGGCAGCAGCTCGTGGCTGGTCTCTTCACCAGCTAGATGTCAATAACGCCTTTTTACATGGCGATCTTGATGAAGAAATATATATGTCTCCGACACCGGGGCTCCGGAGATAGGGGGAGGAACACTTGGTTTGTCGACTTCATAAGTCGTTATATGGGCTGAAGCAAGCATCTCGGCAGTGGTTTGCTAAATTCTCTGAGGCTATAAGGTCTGCTGGTTATGTGCAATCCAGAGCGGATTATTCTTTGTTCACCAAGAAACAAGGCAAGTCCTTTACAGCTCTCTTGATTTACGTTGATGATATTTTAATTACTGGAAATGATCAATTGAGTATTGCTGCGCTCAAGAATTTCCTTCATTCTCATTTTCGCATTAAAGATTTGGGAGATTTGAAGTTTTTCCTTGGCATTGAGGTGTCTACTTCTAAGAATGGGATTTTTATTTCCCAACGTAAATATGCCTAGGAAATTGTCAAAGATGCAGGGTTGCTTGGTGCAGCCAGCCCCTGTTGATACTCCCATGGAGAAAGGGTTGAAATTATCTGATAAAAGTGAGTTGTTAAAGGATCCGGATCGTTATAGAAGGCTTATTGGGAGATTAATATATCTCACTGTTTCTAGACCGGATATCACTTATTCAGTACATGTGCTTAGCAGATTCATGCATCAACCTCGGAAAATTCATATGGAAGCAGCCTTGCGAGTTGTTCGATACATTAAGAATGCGCCTGGTCAAGGTTTATTCTTCTCCTCTAATAGTGATCTTAGATTGCATTCTTTCTATGATTCAGATTGGGCAGGTTGTCCAATCACTCGGAGATCCACCACAGGTTATTGTGTTTTCCTTGGTCCTTCACTGTATTCATGGAAATCAAAAAGGCAGAAGACAGTTTCACTCTCTTCCGCTGAAGCAGAATATCGGGCCATGACCGGTGCTTGTTGTGAGCTTACATGACTTCGATATCTACTCCGAGATCTAGGAGTATTTCACCAAGGACCTGCCCTCCTATATTGTGATAATAGAGCAGCACTGCACATAGCAGCAAATCCTGTTTTTCATGAGAGAACTCGCCATATTGAGATGGACTGTCATTATATCAGAGATAAGATTCAAGATGGATCTGTTGTTACAAAGTTTGTAGGTTCAGCTAATCAGTTGGCGGACGTTTTCACTAAAGCCTTGGGAAAGGATCTTTTCACACCTATGGTTCGCAAGTTGGGAGTTAGAGATATCCACTCTCTAACTTGAGGGGGAGTGTTAGGAAAGAAGTTATGTGTATCATGTGTATTTAGGATTGTATCAGAATTATATCCTTAGATATATGCTGTCTTTTATGTTCCTCTTTAATATAGGGATAGTTTCCTTGTATAGTTGGTTCACTTGTAATACGTTCCTGTATATATCCTTGGTGATTGAATGAATGAAAGTATTCCAGCCAAATATCTTCTTTTTCAAAAACTAAATCTCAACTGCAGGTTTGGGATCTTTAGGGACAAGGCAGAACCTCAGATATTGTGGATTCAACACTGAAGTCATATCAGCTTAATGAAGTCATGAGATGCATACAGGTTGCTCTCTTGTGAGTACAAGAAGATTCGAATGATCGACCTCACATGTCGGCCATTGTTTCATGTTGAGTGGTGAAGCATCCCTAACATTTCCTAAGCAGCCGGCATTTGTTTACAGAGGAAATTCCAGTACAAACGGATCCTATTGTACAAATGAGTTGACACCAACTACTGTGGAAGCTCGATAATTATTCCAGTCAGGTTACCAAACGTGCTAAAGAATTCAAAATTACTTGTGGTAGACTTCCCTAACTCACATTTGGTTTCCAAGTTATTGAAGGGAAGTATGATTATGAATCTTAGTTACTGAGGGAAAGACTTCTGTCCTAGTAACTTTTAATCCTATATGTATACGTATACCTGCATCTGGGTAATTTACATGTATTGGAGTGAGATTGAGTAATGCTAGCAATCTTCTAGTGCTTAATTTTTTAGTGAATTGCAAGCAAACTTTTCACTAAAACAGTCTTCATGGTAAATTTTAGCAGAATCAGTAAGTACTGGCTCTATTTATCTCGGATAAAATAGTCATTGCCAATTTGGCATGTCTATATAAGATTTGCATTTAATCTCGAGCTTCCACAATGGTCACTGTTAAGTCGTTAATTGAACATAATTCATCCGTAAGGGATGAAGCATTACTACCTGCACTTTTCCTAAAAACAAATGCAGGCTGCTTAGGAGTTGAAAGAGATGCTTCACCACTCAACATGAAAACAGCAGCTGACATGGTAGGTCGGTCCTTTGGATCTTCTTGCACACATAAGAGCCCAACTTGAATGCATCTCAAGGCTTCATCTGGTTTATATAACTGTAGTGATGAATCCAGTATTTCCAAGGCTCTGTCTTCACCCCACATCTGCCAAACCTATATTTCAGAGAATCAATTCAGAAAAGGGATGAACATGCAAGTACTAAATGGTACACTGCCAGCAAAAATTGTTCTACTTACATTTCCTATCAAGCTCATGGAATGCTCCTCCTGATAAGAACCAGAGTTCTTTTTTCCACTTACGATCTCCAATATTATGATCCCAAAGCTAAAGACATCCGATTTTGCTGAATATCTTCCAAAAACTGCATATTCTGGTGCCATATATCCACTGCATATAATAATATAAATTCACATTAGAGCCAAGAATAGTAATATGAACATTGAATATGTTTGTCTGCAACTCTAAAAGTGAGATTCTCACTATGTTCCAGCAATTCTGGCTGTCTTTTCCTGCAATTGGTCCCCATAAAAAATTCTTGCCATCCCAAAGTCTGAAATTTTTGGATTCATCTCAGCATCTAGAAGAACATTGCTGGTTTTCAGATCCCTATGTATAATCCTAACTCTTGAGTCCTGGTGAAGATAAAGAATACCGCGAGCAATGCCATTGATGATTTCAAAGCGCTTTTCCCAATCCAAGGAGCTTTTTGTGTGATCTGCATCAAATATTTTGATTTCATATGAACATATACTGGAAAATGGATACACACATACAGACATGCTAGACATACTTCAGTTATGTTAGAAATGGCATAAAACATGCAGGTGATCTTTCCTCTACACATACCAAAAAGAAAGGAGTCCAAGCTTTTGTTAGGCATGTATTCTAGCACTAACATCCTTTCTTCTCCCTTTATACAACAGCCTAAGAGTTTCACAAGGTTCCTGTGTTGGAGTCTTTCTATAAGCACAACTTCATTTTTGAATTCTTCAATCCCTTGCCCTGAAGTTCTGGACAATCTTTTTACAGCAATCTCCTGGCCACTTGGTAACTTACCCTGAAATAATGATTAGGTGGTAAGGTTTCACATAATGGAAGTACAGTAAAATTACTACTAACTGAAGGTAAAAGTGAAAAAAAGCAATCAATTCCTTGAAGGAATGAACTTCAGTACTTCCTTACTAAGCAGAAATGCTACAAATGATGAAATTTTGAGGACATCCACTTTGGGACTTGCCTTATAAACCGAGCCAAAACCTCCTTCCCCAAGCTTATTTTCAAAATGGAAGTTAGACGTGGCTACAATTATTGTGCTGAAAGAGAAAAATTGCAGATCAGGGTGTTTCCTAGCTTTTCCTAGTTCATCCGCCACTGCAAAGTCTTTACCACACAAACTGAAAATTATTAGAATGCATTTTTCTTGATTCATGGAATCTATGCTTCCACTTGCCCTTTCCTGATAATTAGAAAATATCGATAAACAGTTCTCTACCTTTTGTCTTCCTCATTTTCCTAAGCCACCAACAGCCAAACACAGCGATTAGTACCAGCACCAGCAGACCAGACACTATCAGAATAGCAAGCATGCCCCTCCTTTTCAGAAAACCTTTTGATTTTCTGGAAATCATGGCTGATCAATACAAGAAGGTATTAGAAAACAATGATAATGAGAACTTTCATGGATAAATAAACCATTTTAGTTACTTTCATAGTTTCTTCTATTATGTTAATACATTATTCGAGGACAGAGAAACCACCAGACTAGCTGAGTTGAGCTCAAAACACTAATAAATTAATTCAGAATCTTTAAACTACTTTTGATTCTTCTAAACCTGCATAGAAGTTGTTATGATCCTCATGTACAATCATGCTTGCTGGATTGGAAATGACACTATCGTGACCCAAGAAACAAATGAAATATATAATTTTTCAAAAACATACTAGAATTTGCTTCATTCACAAGCAAAGTATATACCTAACCCGATTTCATCCACACGAACAAATAGATCTTGTCCTGCATCTGTGTGCCCAACTGTATCTAGCATCTCACCATACCATGTCAAGCAATCAATGTGCTCTTTATTATCAATGCTCATATATGCTGTGCAAGAACAATTTCTCAAACACTCCTGCTTGCACTCTTTGGCACTTGTACTAGTATTCAGTCGCGCTACTACATTTGATGTGTCTGGAGCCTTCACCCTTGCAACCAGCACAAACCCATCTCCAATTCCACATTTGGACACTCCAACTCGCTTACTCACACACCCATCTGACCCATCATTCTGATTCCAGTTATTTGAATATTTAGGCTCATACCCTGGTAAACACTCACACTCAAACACATTAATATTGTCAGGGTTACATTTACTATAGGCACCACACTGTCCATACAAGTCACACCGGTATCTCGGTGCAGCCCATAGTTCCTTCCATTGACGGTCATCATCATTCCATGTCAAATGCTGCAATAACCCGGAATCATTCACCACCATTCTAAGGTTTTCAGAGGTGTTATCACTATATTGAAGGAAATACATCTCATCATTATTAGTAACAAAACTGCGCCACGGCCCAGGATCACTTCTCCAAAGCCTAGTTAAACCCTTAAACAGAAAAAATTGTGGCACAGCAGTCTGATTCCACTGAAGCCTATAGCTATAGTCCCCAGTTCCAGGGTCATCTTGTGACTTCCAAGATGATAAAAACCACTCTAAACCAGTTTTCCAATTCACCCCAAGTTTCATACCAGGGATCAGAGTATCTGTAGGGTAATCAAAACTCTGCCATTTAATATATCTTTCACTTTCACCATCCTGGGTCAGAACTAAGTTTCCTGTATCTAAAAGTTGTGCAGATACGGGATATGTGTTTATGACTGCTGACTCAGACATATTTGTAGACCATATAGGAATGTTCGCCATATTGTGAGCATAAATGACTAGATTTCCATACCTGTTCATTGTGAGAACACCAGAGGTATCATTGATGGGGTCGTTTCTGTTTGCCACCCACACCACTGTTTGTTCAGATATCTTAGACTTTGAATACCAAATTCCCACATAGCGGTGGCTAGAGTTTCTGGGGCTGAAGAAACCCAATTCAAAGTTGTTGCCTTTGGACACTAAAAGGTCCCCATCCTTTAGTTGATGTTCGTTCCAGTCCCATGTTATGTAGTCCCTGGAAGTGCACAATTGGAAAAGGAGGAGGAGAAGCAGAGATTTCAGTAGCATTTTCTGGGCATTTGCACTTCTGCAGGTACAAAAAAAACTCAAGCTTAATTTTGGTAACAGTTTTTCTATGGTTGTAATGTAGAATTTGATTAATGAGTTTGTGTTGAAAAATTGGAAAAAGGCCAACTTGAATTGAAAGATGAGGTTTTAGTTAAACTGTACCAACTTCTTGACTTATGAGAACATTGTGGTGGTCTACATCAACGTGGACCGGAATGAAGGGAAAGCTAAGCCAAAGCCTCCTTCGAAGAATTCTTCTTTGGTTGGCCTTTGACTTTGAATAACATATTCACTAAACGTTAAAAATCTCTCTGTTCGTCTGGTTCTGATATGTTATTCTAGTTTTAAACTTTAAGTATATCAGTCTCTATTCAGCTACGTACATCAGTAAGGTTTGATTGTTCATGTTTAGTTGATAGTAGAAATATTAACTAGCTAAGACATAAATAGGATTCACTCACTGAAGTCTTCCTATAACAATTCAGCCCAGAAGAATTGAAATTAGCAAGCAGGAAAGCGTCTATAGCATACACGACGTACACGTACCTAGCTCAGTCCATGCATGTTTGAAGAATCCACGTCTTTGTCAACTCTCTGTCTATCTCACCGGAAATGGCCGCCGTCTTCGTCGGAGTCCGTGAATCCAAAAAGGTTGGCAGAGTCTCGCTCGACAGCACTTGGATTTCATCTTCAACAAAATCGAAGGGCTACTGCGGGTCGCAGGGGTCTCCTTTGTAATCTGTTCAGAACTCGGATTTGGGTTTGAGAGGGAGAGGGACATGCATGCGATTGTGGTGGAGGCGGGAGAATCGAAACGTCGTCGTCTTGGTGATGCGCGCGCTGCTGGATGGTGGCTGCCGATGTCGAGGTGGGCTGGGCCTAGCGGGCTAGACGCCCACCCTTTAAAAGAAAAACTGAAATTAAAAGTTTGTGCCTTTGGGTTTTGGGCGTTCGGGGATAATACCCCTTAACGGAAACCCAATTCCCATTCGAGCCGGGTTAGGACCGCCCGTAGACGGGGAAGCTCTCCCAAGATTGTTGCTGCATACACAAGGATCGAACCTTCGACCTTGCTTAAGCCACACTAGCTCCCACCCACTAGTGCAAACAAGCATTGGTTGTGCCTTCGGACACTTGAAGCTGAGGTCTCCCATTTGTTATTTATTCATCTATCTTTGTTGATAATGATGGGAATCGCATAATTGGAATTTGGAAATCAAGGATGAGAAGCAGAGCGTTTCAGTAACATTTTTTCTGGGATTTGCAGGTATGATCAATAACTCAAATGTAGTTTTAAATTTCTTATTTTGTTCTTAGTGGACTGGTGTGTACACTGTTTGATCTTGTTGACAGTTTTGTTTGTGGGTGGTAACTTAGTCTCAAGGAAATCGGGTGACTTTTTCTTGTAGTGTAGACTTCCATTATTATTCATAGAAAGGCCGACTTGAGCAGAAAGATGAAGTTTTTGCTCAACTACTAATCCCTTGATATATATGTCATATCATAATAGTCTTCATCAATGGGAACCAGAAGGAAAGCTATGTTTGCAAAAGTCTCTTCCTTTTTTCTTTTTCCTAGTTTGGGTGGCCATTGGCTTTGTTTAAGCATTTCAGGGGATGATCATCATGATGATGTGAACTAAATATTAACAATTTCTTTGTTTGTGAGTTGTGGCTTGGTTGGTTAAGGTGTTTAACTGACAACTTTTGAGGTCATGTGTTCAAACCTCACGACATACGTAGGGTGTGTGAGTTATTAATAAAAAGTTTTTAAAAAAAAAAAAATATTAACAATTTCTTTGTTGAATTAATGGTACTGATATTCTATAGTGGCTTTGAATTATTGAATATATATCAGAGGGTTATCTCTGCACTCTAAAACCCTCCTTTTGTGTGTGTGAAATGTCCTCTTTAATCTCTCGACGAAAATATGAAAACTGAAAGATCATCTGTGGCAGAAAATATGGAGGTTTAAGCTTAATTGACTTATTAGATTATTACGGTCAATGTTGACTAGAAGGTAAGGATACGTAAGCCAAAGCCTCATCTTTTTTTTTTTTCTTAGTTAATTAAGTGACTTGATCATTTTTTTGTCTCTCATCTTTGGAAAGTTTCTTCAATAATTATGAATACTCTAATGCGGTTGAAGAACTTTCAAGTTTGAATAATGCAGATAACTCTGTCAGATGGGGTAATTGTACGTTCTATACCATAAAATACTATTCCCTATTTTTTTATATATGATCCATTCTCATTAGTCTCTCCACATTTTTCGCTTCCAAAGCAATATCTATTGGCAAGAGCCTGATACATATATATATCGGTGTCTGTATTTGAAACACAGCTGATAGCCTGATACATAGTCTAGCTCGGACTTGGAAGTTGGCCAAAGATGTTTTCAAATACTTTTCTTCTGTTCCTTGTCTTCCCTTTTTGCATGTCCATAGACACCATAGGACCAAACCAGTATGTCAAGGATGATGACATAATAGTTTCTAAACAAATGAAGTTTGAGCTAGGCTTCTTCAGCCCTGGCAACTCTAGTTATAGGTATCTTGGAATTTGGTATGCTAACATACCAGAAAAACCAGTGATATGGGTGGCAAACAGGGACAATCCGATTACTGATTCATCTGGTGTCCTCACAAACAGGTATGGAAACTTGGTTCTTTATGCTTATAAGGAAAACTTAACTATTTGGTCCACAGAGGTGTCAGTGCAAACTACAAGTAGTACTTCAGCTCAAATTCTAGATACAGGAAACTTGGTTTTGGTCCAGGGTAACAATGAAGAATTTATATGGCAAAGCTTTGATTATCCAACGGATACTATGATTCCAGGAATGAAACTTGGGTTGAATCGTGAGACCGGTCTGGACAGCTTCATAACATCCTGGAAGTCAGAAGATGACCCTGGAACTGGGGACTATTCATACAGGCTCAACCTTACTGGCGCCCCACAATTCATTCTGTATAATCGTTCAAGTAAGTATTTTCGAACGGCTATGTGGCCATGGAGTCCATCACCAAGTACAACACCTTATGCATATGACTACAATTTTGTTAATAATCAAGATGAGACATCTTTGATTGATTCTTCTGATAAATCCTCCGAAATTTCAAGACTTGTGGTGAACCATAATGGCATACTTCAGCACCTAACATGGAATGATGTTGAGAGTCGATGGAAGGAAATGTGGGCGGCGCCAAAATTCAGGTGTGATCCGTATGGACATTGTGGCGCCTTCAGTGAATGTAGTCTTGACAATATACAATCCGAATGTTCATGTTTGCCAGGGTATGAACCAAGTTCTTCAGGAAATTGGTCAGAAGGGATTTGGTCAGATGGGTGTGTGAGTAAGCAGGTAGAAGTATCTAATAAGTGTGGAAAGAATTTTGTGAAGGTGGAACATGTGAAGCTTCCAGATGCATCAATATCAGCTTTGCTGGACACACAGATGGGTGAAAGTGAGTGCAAGAGAGCATGCCAGAACAATTGTTCATGCGTCGCATACGCAAGTCTACAAATTGATGGAGGTGGTGGTTGCATGGCATGGTATGGGGAATTGATGGACACTTTAATATTGGCAGAGCAGGGACGAGATTTCTATGTTCGAGCAGATGGAACTGAGGCAGGTACTACTCAAATTAGATTATGATTTTGCTAGGCATCACCATATGTGCTCCTTGTCATGGTGATCCTTTTTTTCTTTTCTTTTTTGCTTTCACTTGCAGCTGAGAATGACAGAAAACCAAGTTTCCTCAGAAGGAGGGGAATGCTGGCTGTTCTAATTTTACCTGCTGTGCTGGCACTTTCTGTCATCATGATGGCCTACTGGTGGCTTATCAAGAGAAAGACTGAAGGTATGAGAGTTTCAACTCCAATGAATTTCGCTGTTATTACTTGTTGCGAAAACGTACATTTTATTTTATATTCCATGTTTTGGTTGATTGCTATCAAGTTATCAATTTTTTTGTCAATGTAGCCATTATATTGAGAAGGACATGGGGGAGACAATACTCTCATTTTAGTACTTTCAATGAGCCTGTGGTGGAACACAAAGTAGGGGAAACTCGTAGACACCCAGATTTGCAACTTTTCTATCTCAGCACAATAAAAGCTGCAACAGATGACTTCTCTCTGGCTAATAAACTAGGAGAAGGTGGTTTTGGCTCTGTTTATAAGGTGAATTCGCAACTTTACACTGTACTGTTTGAAGTAATCCGAATCCATCCAATTTGCAATTGGAAACATACAATTTGAAAATGATAAATGTAAGCCAGGGCAATTGAGATCTATGACTGAGAATTATGTGGATTCTTTGCGTTGGATTATTCATTCAGGGCCACTTATCCAACCAACAGAAGATTGCTGTGAAAAGATTGTCCAAGAGTTCAAGACAAGGAGTTGAAGAATTTAAAAACGAAGTTACACTCATTGCAAAACTTCAACACAGGAATCTTGTGAAGCTATTAGGATGTTGTATAGAGGAAGAAGAGAAGTTGTTAATCTATGAATACTTGCCAAACAAAAGTTTGGACTTCTTTCTTTTTGGTAAGTCATTATGGATATCGTTTGCTTTAGTTTATTTTGATATATTTGAAACTTTGTAGCTAAAAGTATATCACTCTTCATGTTGATGTAGATCAAACTCGTAGGTCTGCCTTGGATTGGAGAAATCGATTTGCAATAATCACTGGAGTTGCTCGTGGGATTTTGTATCTCCATGAAGACTCAAGGTTGAGAATTGTCCACAGGGATCTGAAAGCTAGCAATATTTTGCTTGATGCTGACATGAAGCCGAAAATTTCAGATTTCGGCTTGGCTAGAATATTTGATGGCGACCAACTACAGGATGTGACACGAAAAATTGTAGGGACATAGTAAGTAACTATCACACTTGGACATAGGATGTGGAATGAAATGTCATATGATCACCTCTCAGTTGTTTATCATTACTTTTCTCTTGTGCAGTGGTTATATGTCACCAGAGTATGCAGGGTATGGAAAATTTTCCACAAAATCAGATGTGTTTAGCTTTGGGGTTATAGTGTTGGAGATTATAAGTGGCAAGAAAAACAATGCTTCTTATGAGGAGGACCATTCCATCAATTTGATAGGTCATGTAAGTAAACAAATGTGTGATAACAATCTACCCTTTAGTTTGTACTGGACTACTGGTTAATTTCTTTTTAGATGATGCTGTGTACTATGCAGGTATGGGACTTATGGAGAGAACACAGTATCCTAGACATTGTGGATGTCGTACTGGAGTCATATAACATTGATGAAGTGCTGAGATGCCTTCAAATTGGTCTCTTATGTCTGGAAGAAGATACAACAGATAGGCCAACTATGTCCGAAGTTGTCCTCATGTTGAGTGGTGAAAGAGCTCTTGCATCCCCTCAAAGACCAGCATTCATCTTCAAAAAAACTTGCCACAATAGTTCCGGTTTACTAATAACAGAAAGATTTTCTTCCACTAATGATATAACAGTTACTGATGTTGTAGGTCGATGAAGATTCATGCTCTCAGTAGCTGCATGTAAATTTCTTCATTGGGACTGGTGAAGAAAGCTGTAGATTAAGAAAAGAAAAGTGTTTTTTGGTTCATGATGGAAGAGTTCTTGTTTCGCGTTTCTCTGTTTTCTTCAACAGTGCAAGTGTTTCTGATCCAAATGTTTTTGGGAGAAGGGTTGTTTTCCTTTGCTGTTTGCTCTCTAATTACCTTATATATATTATTGTGATCAGAAATGCAATTGTTGTACATCAGAAACTCAATCTGTGTTAAATACAAAACTTCTATACCACCAAAACATGTGTTACATTCAGTGAGTTTCCTATATGATGAACTGTCAATTTGTACAAATAAATTCCTCTATGATTCTGTCTTTCACTTGGATGATGCACTTACTGTCCATCTAGAATTGTTACAGTTACATTATTAACAGAATGAAGATTCTTTCCAGTTGATGTATCCCCCATGGAAAGAACTTCACTTGGTTCACTAGAGTCATATTATTAGTACTTCGCCACCCCAAATGGACAATACATTTAAATTTCACCTAGCTCTTTAATCTCTTTTAAATGTGGCTGCTATGCAATACCAACAAAAGTTCCATTATTATTTGAATTTTTGATACTATGCTACTTAAACTAGATGCAGATTTCAGATTTGCAACTGTTATTGCTTTGGCCACCTAGCTAGTTTTATGGGGCTAATCTCTGTTCTCAGCTATGGAGCTACCCATCAAAGACCATGAACCATGCTTCAGTCATTGGCAAGACCAAGATACGGGAACAATACTTAGCATTAAGTTTAGAATAATCCCCAATTTGGAAATGAAAATGAAAAATAGAACAAACTACATACAAGCCTAGTTCATTTGAAGACACTAACTAAACATGTTACTTAATTTGCTGAGGTCAAATGATTTCTTTTCAGCTTACACTAGCAGATAAAGGTTCATTTCAGTCATCTAAAATTAGTTCCTTTCACCAATGAATGCCATGAATATCCCCTTTGTGCCTATAAGATTGTTCACCTTGAAATATCACACAATGGGGAGTTGCCCAACTGCTCCTTTTCCCAGCATAGCTTGGAAGCAACTCTCTCATGGAGCGGGACATATTCCTACACAGAAAAATTATACAAGACCAAAAAATTTTATCAGTCATTCAGTCCCTAATCCAATCTCAATTAGCTTCTGACACTCCAAACTGAATATTCCACGATTATGATACACTAATTTGGAGCGTCTGCGTCTAAAAAAGAGTTTCGATCAGTAGCATGTAAAACATATACAGAAGATCAAATAATATGGAAAAAGCTTTCTAGTTACCTCCATTTTCTTCACCAACTCCTTGGCAGTAGGAGCAGAAACAATTATGTGACGCGCATCTGGACTGATGAAACCTTCTCCCACAGCCATGTCGATGAACAACAATAACGAGTCGTAGTACCCGTCAACATTCAACAATCCAACCTGTAAAACAAGGAATCACGTTATGTATCCAACGGAGCTATAGTTCATTTGCTATTTTGTTTAACTTGAAGTATAGGGAATAGAAGATATAAACAGGCATTACTGGTTTATCATGAATGCCAAGCTGCGCCCATGCAATCACTTCTAGCAGCTCTTCAAGTGTTCCATATCCACCTTCATTTATTAATAAGGAAATAAAAATAGTTATTTTCAGATTTCATTGATACAATGAAAAGACACAATAAAAGAAGTTGCACAAGTTAGATAGAAGGCAGTCTTTTGTCTATCTCATCTGCAGGTGGTCACCACAGCACCACTGGTTTATATACTTGGGACTATTTGGTAAAAGAATTGACTATAGTTCTTTGTGTTTCTTTTGTTAGCTATGGAAGGGATGGATGTGGGATAGTCATACTGAAACTACAGGAGTACAGCGTAACAAATATATGGTGACCAAAGAAACAAGCCTAATCTTCACTATCACAATAAGTATGTCATTCTTTTTGTCTCATTTTTCTTCTGTTACTTTCATTCTGTGATTTTATTTACCTCTAGTTCATGTTATATGCGGCCAATTTAAGATGAAATACTAAGGGTTTGTATATTCGTTACTTTTCTTTAAAAGAACATATGTTTTGAGAAAGACATGCTATGTGTTATTTTGAAATGATATATTCGAAAAGGTTACAGTATTTTCTAGTTTCTACATATGAATATATAGGACATATATGATTGTTCTTAAAATAATTTATTATATGATACTGTACATGTTAATTAGTATTATGTATGTAGGGGTTACACTAACCAGGTAAGGCAATGAAGGCATCAGAGTGCTTAGCCATTTCTGCTTTCCTTGAGTGCATGTCTCGTACTTCTTTCACTTCTCCCACTGTTTCACCAGTAAGCTGAAAACTCACGAGATAAAATTGGTCCAAAATCAGAACAGTCATAACAACAAGCGCAAAAAGACAGCAAATTTGAGAAAGGGAGAGAGTTATCATAGCGTTTGAGCCAGAGAAGCAATCATGAGTCACATAGAGGATGGTGGGCTCAATCCATTTCCACCGGGACAAAAAGAAAAAGAAGGGAAATATTAAAAACTTGATATTTTCTGGTATCATGAAATCTGAGATAACCACTAACATGAGAGATGAATTTGCTGATGAATCTTTCAAACAAGTTCCACTTTTTTTTTTGGAACATGAAACAAGATCCACATGTTAAAGCTAAGAAGTTGGAGGGTCTAGAATCTTCAAAGACACATATGAGAGGACAAACCCAGAATTTGAAAGATAACAAAGGTGAGGTAGAAATTCATCATATATTGATGAAAATCAAAGACAAAAAGAAAGAAGTAAATAATGCTCTCTGTTCAGTCGCTATCATCTTTTCTGTAACAAAAAATTATAATAACAGAACATACTCACCTCTTTAGGCATGAGAGTCTTGGGGATAACTCTACCAAGACAACAATAACATGACAAAAATCAGTTCAATGCAATTAAAAACTAGAAGTAAGAGCAAAAAGGAAGTGATCTAGACTATCATACCCAAGGACATGTCTTCCACCATCATGAACAGCTTGGGAAATCAAACCCATCAAGCCAATACTCCCTCCTCCATAAACCAAATCAATATCCTTAGAAACCTATAACAGACAACAACAAAACAGATAGCTTGGTATTCAGTTGGGAAACCAAAGTTGTATAGCTAGTTCAAAGTTGAAAAAGCTCAGAGACTAAGTAAGCAAATCAAGAATAGAACTACTTAAGTAAAGAAGTTACCAATTCTTCCCCAAGCTCGATAGCAGCCTCCTGGTAACCGCTCTTCTTTCCCAAACTACTCCCACAGAACACACAAATCCTCTTGAATCTGGATTGCATCATTTTCATCTCCATCTCTCTTTAAGTTGATAAAAATGGACCTACTGGAAATGAAAGGCAGCAACAGAAATGAAAGAGACAAATTCAAAAGACTAGAGCTCCGGAAGGAAAATGATACGGGCGTATATAGAGCTGGAGCTGCTGCTGGACCATGGTCCTTTCCAAGTGTCTCTCAGCCACGTGTCCATTGTACTCTCAGATACTTACAAAAGTGGTTGAGGTGAATTGGAATAGATCTACTGATGGTGAATGGTAACCAGTGGATGGTAAATCAAACTGAAGTTTGAGTTGGGCTTCTTCAGTCCTGGAAAAACTCTTAGTTACTTGATATTATATGGTCGACAAAGGTATCAGGCAAAACGAATAGCACTAGTACTTCAGTTCAGCTTTTGGATATATACAGGAAACTTGGTTTTGTTCCAGGGTGAAAATAGTGAAGATGTTTTAAGGCAAAGCATTGATAATCCTACATGAAGTCGTGCCAATATTCAAGGTCTAAAGTGTACATGTTTGCCAGGCTTTGATTGTACATTTCTGTTTCTATCTTCAACATAATTCTGCTATTTTAGTAAGCTTTAATTGTTCATGTTTAGTATTCCCTGAAGTATTAGGATTCCTATAATTACCATTCAGCCTAGTAAAAGAAAGGGAATGGAAAACACGTACCCGAGTCCCCGAATCCAAGGTTCGCAGAGCAGCCTCGAAACTGACGATCTCGCTCAACAACAAAAATGGAGGTAAAATTCCTAGTTCCTTGTTTGTTTCTTTGTTTGAGCGTTTGGCCCTATTTATCCAAAATAAAAAAATAAAATAAAAAATAAATAAATAATATAGGTAAAATCAAAACACTTGGAAAAATCAGGGTGTAAGATGAATAATAATAATAATAATAATTAATAAATAAAAAATTTCATGAGGGATAGACGGAGACGACACGTGGCGCGGGCCATTGGGGTTCGGGTGGGGTCCACCATTTAAAAAAGAAACAAGACCAGAGAGAAGCAAGAGAACTCGGAAATCAGATCCAGCGAGTTTGGGTTTGAGAAAAAGAGAGAGAGAGAGAGACATGCATGCGATGTGTGGTCGAAACGTCGTCGTCTTGGTGACGCGGCTGGTGGCCGCCGACGTTGAATTACAGATGATCGAGTTTGCAGACTGAGTCGAGTGAGTCAGATAAGGTTGATGAGGTAATGGATATTACTCTTGATGTGAAGTTGAAAGATTCGAGGGGTCTATTGGCGCTTGATGTGCAAAGCAAGCGTTTCAGTGGGATTTGCAGGTATGATCAATAACTCGGTTGTAGTTTAAATTTCACATTTTTTTTTCTTTTTCTCTCTTAGTGGACTGGTGTGTATGCACACAGTTTGATCTAGTTTGACAGTTTTGTTTTCTAGTGGTGATTTAGTCTCAATGAAAAAGAGAAAAAAATGGATACCTGAAAGAGAAAAAAATGGATAACTGAAAGGTCTCTTAGTCTCCCTCTATGACCTGTCTCTTGCCAAACAATAGTCATCTTGTGCACAATGACTAGTTGTGTTACTCCACTGCTGACCTTTTCATCAGTTCTAGTCCAGTCTTTCCTTGCAACTTTGATATAATACCAAAGGACAAACCAAATTTCTATAGTTTGACATGAACGTGTTTGAAAACTTGCCCCGACTTAAATCACTCAAGTAGAACTGGATGCTGATTTCTCTGGGAATTGATTAATTAGCTTGACTTCTGGTGATGGGTATCTTTGGTGCTTCTAGGAGTGATTTCATTTTCCAATAAGGTTTTGACAGTTCTCTTAGTTATCTTTTATTCTTAGTTTTTTGCTTAGAGGATACGTTGTTCCCAGAAGTACACGATCTTATGTAAGTGCATGTATGTACTGGAGGAGGCAGTGTTTGATGAATCAGTACAATAGTAACTTCTCTTGTACTCTGTACCTAGCTCTTTGGTTATGTCCATTGAGTGGTGAGTATCATACCATGAATCCTTTGGCAAAGACTGTAGGTGGTCAGTTTCTCTGTATCCTAGAGTGTTAGCTAGGGAAGTGAGTTCCAGTTTCAGTTTATTTCAATCTGCTACCCTGGTGTGATCAAGGGGTTTACTATTTCTCTAAGGTTGAATCTTTCGATTCCTGATTCACTGGCAAGTTAGCCAAAATGGTGCTGAAGAGTTTGCTACTATTCCTCCTCTTCCCATTTTGCAAAGCTATAGACACCATAGGATCAAATCAGTATGTCAAGGATGGGGACACCCTAATATCTACAGAAAAGAAGTTTGAGTTAGGCTTCTTCAGCCCTGGCAACTCCAGTTACCGGTATGTTGGAATATGGTATGCTGAAATACCTGAAAACCCGGTAGTATGGGTGGCAAACAGAGACAATCCCATCAACGATTCTTCTGGTGTCCTCACAATAAATAGGTATGGAAGTTTGGTTATGTATGCTCACAATAGGGAAGACTTGGTTATATGGTCTACAAAGGCGTTAGTCCAAACCACAAGTAGCACTACTTCAGCTAGGCTTTTGGATACAGGTAACTTGGTTTTGTTCCAGGGTAACAATGATGGAGATGTCTTATGGCAAAGTTTTGATTATCCTACAGATACTATGCTTCCGGGAATGAAACTTGGTTTAAACCGTGTGGTCAAGCTGGACAGCTTTTTAACATCCTGGAAGTCACAATTCGACCCTGGAACTGGGGATTTTTCATATAGCCTCAACCCTACTGGCTCCCCACAATTTTTTATGTACAATGGTTCAACTCCAATGTGGAGAAGTTCTCCGTGGCCATGGCAAGATGCTTCATTAACTCCAAATTATGTAGATATCTACACTATGGTTAATAATCCTAATGAGACATACATGATCGTCACTTCTGATAGCACATCTGGTCTTTCAAGGCTTGTGGTAAACTATTCCGGGACACTCCAGCAATTAACTTGGAATAATGCTGACAGTCGATGGGAGGAAATCTGGGTTGGACCGAAGTACAAATGTGACCGATATGGAGATTGTGGTACTTTTAGTACATGTATTCCTGACAATATTCAATTTGAGTGTGCATGTTTACCAGGGTATCAACCAAGGTCTTTGGAGCATTGGAATCAGAGAAATGGATCGGATGGATGTGTGAGTAATAAACCAGTAGAAGTAGAACGATCACAATGTAAGAATGGAGAAGCATTTAGGAAGGTGGATGGTGTGAAGCTTCCTGATGCATCAATATCAGCTTGGTTTGACACAAATTTGAGTGAAAAGGACTGCAGAAGTACATGCCAAAAGAACTGTTCATGTGTTGCATATTCAAGTGTAGATTATGATGGAGGAGTTGGTTGCTTGATATGGTATGGTGATCTGATGGACACCTTACTGTTATCATATGGGGGACGTGACTTATACATTCGAGGGGATACACTTGAATCAGGTACTAGTTCTATCCTACAAAGCAATACATGTCTGTTCTAAGTTTCCAAGATAAAATTAAAAGTTTCTTGATCATAATACTTTTACTTTGAAATGCAGTAATCATTTCATTTGTTTGTATTAGCACCAGGAAACTAGCTAGAGACCTTGATCTTCTTTTCATGCTTTTGTTTTTCTCTTTGCCTTTCCCTCTCATTCTCACTTGAAAATGAAATGCAGGAAAATCAAGAGGTTTCATGAGAAGGAGGGGAATGCTTCCTATTCTAATTTTGGCTGTTTCAATTTCACTGCTTCTCATTATGTTTGCCTATTGGTGGCTTTTAAAAAGGCATACGACGAAAGGTATGAGAAGTAGTTCATCTCCAATAAAATTTTCTTAGTTATATACGTGTGAATATCTATAATCAGAAAAGAAGAAAAACATGTTTGTTTTTAAAAGTTCTTGAGTTACTTATTATTGTTGATATTTTCGTTATATTGTCAATATATAGCCAGGGGAAAGTGCTCTCTTTTTAGTTCTTACAATGAGTCTATGGTGGGGAATAAACTAGAAGAAACTAGGAGACATTCAGATTTGCAAATATTTGATCTGAGCACAGTAATAGCTGCAACAGAAGACTTCTCCCATGCTAACAAAATCGGAGAAGGTGGTTTTGGCTCCGTTTATAAGGTGAAACTACAATTAAAATTTCTCATGTAAAACTTGGATGGAGAAACACATTAATTTTTTGAATGATGATTGAGTGAATCGTTTTCTTTGGATCCAGGGCAAGTTGGCCAATGAACAGAAAATTGCTGTGAAAAGATTGTCCAGGTGTTCAAGTCAAGGGATTGAAGAATTCAAAAATGAAGTTATGCTCATTGCGAAACTTCAACACAGGAATCTTGTGAAACTGTTAGGCTGTTGTATAGAACAAGAAGAAAAGTTGTTGATCTATGAGTACTTGCCGAACAAGAGTTTAGACTACTTTCTTTTTGGTATGTTATGACAAACTTGCTTTCTGCTTGTTGGTGATGTCATTCGGATCGAGGTTAAGACATTGTTCATAATTTGGTCTAAAAAGTGTATGAACGATCTTGATGCAGATCAAACTAGAAGATCTTCTTTGGATTGGAGAACTCGGTTTGACATAATCATTGGAGTTGCTCGTGGGATACTATACCTCCATCAAGACTCGAGGCTAAGAATTATCCACAGAGACCTAAAACCTAGCAATGTTCTTCTAGATGCTGACATGAAGCCAAAAATTTCAGATTTTGGCATGGCCAGAATATTTAATGGGGACCTACTACATGATAAGACTAACAGAGTTGTTGGGACATTGTAAGAATCACACATTTGTAGAATAATTTTCATATCATCACCTATTGATTATCATTTTCCTTTTGGCATATGCAGTGGATATATGTCACCAGAATATGCAGTGTATGGAAAGTTTTCAACAAAATCAGATGTGTTTAGTTTCGGGGTCATTTTGTTGGAGATTGTAAGTGGGAAGAAGAACAATGCCTCTTATCAGGAAGAGCATTCCCTCAATTTGATAGGACATGTAAGTGACAGTAATTTATGCTAACAATTACAGTTTTTAAGTAGTGTAGTCTTGTTTAGATTATGTTGTGTACTTTGCAGGTTTGGGACCTATGGAAAGAAAAGCGAGTCTTAGACATTGTGGATCCTGAATTAGAGTCGTATGAAATTGATGAAGTCCTTAGATGCATCCAAATCGGTCTCTTATGCCTGCAAGAAGATGTCATGGATCGGCCAACTATGTCTGAAGTTGTTCTCATGTTGAGTGGTGAAAGAGCTCTCGCATCCCCTCAACGGCCAGCGTTCGTCTTCAAGTTCAGCATTGGTGATTCATTAGTAGCAGAGGGAGTTTATTGTTCTAATAATCTGACAATCACTAATGTCATAGGTCGATAAACGAGCATGCTCTCTGTATCAGCTTCTTATAGACTGCTAGAATGGGAAATAAAAACTGTGTTACATTCAATGAATTTACGTATATGATGAACTGTAAATTTTACCGTCCATCTAGAATTGTTACAGTTACATCATTAACAGTATGAAGATTCTTTCCGGTTGATGATGTATCCCCCATGGAAAGAAGTCCAGTAATAAAACCAGGTTCTTTCGGTTGGGGCATCAAATAATTCTCATTAGACAACATTAATAACACAGTTGACATAGTTGGTCTATCATCCACCCTTTGCTGCACAGACAGAAGGGCTACTTGAATACATCTTGTCACTTCATTAACAGAAGAAGATTTCTCTATCTGAGCATCCAGCAGTTGCAATGGATTTCCTTCATTCCACAGATTCCATGCCTGAAAAAAAAAAATTGAAGCCAATAACGTCACGAAAATTGAGCGTCAGAAGAGCGAGTACATATCATGTTTCATTTGCATATGCACTTACATATCCTAGAAGATTGAGATCATGCTCAGGGTGATGAAATCCTGAATTCTTTCTGCCACTTATTATCTCCAAGACCAACACACCAAAGCTGAATACATCTGATTTTACAGAGAAGTGTCCACCCATAGCATATTCCGGAGACATATAACCACTGTGCACCAACCCAAGTTTATGTCAAAATTCATAATCGTAGTACTGTATAATTGGAATAGTCTATGAACATGCACTTACTATGTTCCAATCACTCTCCTGGTCATTTCTTCTGTCTGTTCTCCCCCAAAAATTCTTGCTGTTCCAAAGTCAGAAATTTTAGACTTCATCTCACTGTCTAGTAAGATGTTGCTTGCTTTGAGATCCCTATGGATGATTCTCAGCCTGGAATCCTGATGAAGATAAAGTAGTCCTCGCGCAATTCCCATAACAATGTCAAAACGTTTCCTCCAAGTCAGTACTTCACTTCTTGTTCTATCTGAGAAAATTATTTTGCAGAAAGATTAATGCTAATTTGTAATTAAATACCAAATAATGAAGACACAGTGCTGCAGATATACATACCAAATAGGAATTGGTCCAAGCTCTTGTTGGGAAGGTACTCATAAATTAGCATCTTTTCTTCTCTTTGTATGCAGCATCCCAAGAGCTTCACAAGATTCCGGTGTTGAAGCTTGGCAATCAAGGCAACCTCATTCTTGAATTCTTGGAGGCCCTGTCCAGAATGCACTGACAGTCTTTTCACTGCAATTTCTTGCCCAGAAGGTAATACACCCTACAATGTATCATACTGGACTTAGCAACTTACTCATTCAAAAAACCATTTAGCCTTATTTTACATATTGTTCTGATGTTAATTCCATAACATTAATAAATAATTACCTTATATACAGTACCAAATCCACCCTCTCCAATTTTGTTTGCTATAGAGAATCTGTCAGTAGCAGCTGAAATAGTATCAAAATCCAAGATAGATAACGCGAGGTCCTCTTCCTGCATTTCTTCCATGTGTACTTGATACGGATTCTCTCTGGTTTCAGCTGATTTATTGAAAATTATTCAGTAGGAGAATAATAAAAAAATGAAGTACACTATTTTGTAAGGGATTTCATAAGCTGTAATACCTCTCCTGAGTCTCCTCTTTGTCTTCCTAATCCGAACGATGCAGATAATGAAACCAAAAATAAGCATCCCACCAAGTGATGACATAACAATGGTGACAACCATTTTCACTCTCTTTTTCTTCTTATCATCAGCAATGGACTCTAAGTAACCAATAAACTGAATTAGTCACAACGCACAAACTAAAGCAACTTAATATTGAGAGTGAATCAACAGATGAACATGATACATACCTATTTCTTTTCTTGCCATTCGAATATAAATCTCTTCCCCTACATCCGGATAGTTTCTCATATCAACCAGTTCATCAAACCACATAACACAGTCTCCCCCTCTTGCATGAATATCAAACCTAGTATAAGCCATACAAGAACAGTTCTTCAAACACTCTCCCTCACAGTCCTTGAGGCTCAAACTTCTGTTTGCAAACAGGAAGGAATTATCTGGCAACTTTAATCCCTCGTACCTAACAAAGCCATCCCCATTTTTACAATCCAAGTCCCAATTTCGCACACAGCCTCCAGTCCAAGTGAACATTTGCCATTCCTGTGGTGACTTGGGATCAAATCCTTTCAAACACTCACAACTAGGACCTTTGGAGTCACAACTTCCATAAGGACCACAAGTCCCATACACATCACAGCTGCTTTGTTTTAGTGTCACCACACCACCCCACTGATTGTTACTTGCTCTATAAGTAAAATATTCAGCCGAGCCATCTTGATTCATCACAAACCTTGTTAGAGTAGATTTGTCTACAACTTCAAATGTGTAATAGACCTCTTCACTGCTTATATTGAAAATTGGAGTCCATACCGGATTGCTCTGAAGCTCCTCGCTACCACTGAATCTGACTCCATCCCAAGGCCCCCATCTATTTAGCTTCTCAGACCCTTTCCAAACCACCAACTGAGGTGCTTCATCATGCCGGTCCACACTAAAAGTAAATTCTCCGGTAGAGGGGTCACTAGAGGAAGACCATGATGTCATATTCCGGTTTAAACCTGTGACCAAATTCCAGCCAAGCTTCATTCCCGGCAACAAAGTATCTGTTATGTAATCAAAACTCTGCCAAATGACAAGCCCCTCTGCATCATCTGCACCACTTTCATTTCTCAAGATCAGATTTCCATCGTCCAAGAGCTGCAACATGGGACTATTTAAGGCCACAGAAACATTCACAGACCACAAATTCAAAGACTCATTAGTGGAAATCCAAAACCCGGATGAGCTTAGAGATACACTTGCTGAAGAAGAACCAGGAAGAATAGGGACATTTCTATTAGCCACCCAAACTGCAGTGAGAGGAAGAATATTCTTGTACCAAATACCCAAGAAGCTGTTATTTGAGCTTCCTGGAGTGAAGAACCCAAGCTCAAAACTTTGGCTTGAAGACACCAAAGTCTGTTCATTTGTTAAAACCTGGTTTGGCATCAAAGTATCTACTGCAACTGAAATTAGTGAGTTTGAAGACAGCAAAATGTAACAGAAAGCTAGCAAAAGAGGGTATCCCATTTCGGCTTCAAATCTATGAAGCAACTGTCTGTATAAGATTATTTGATTACCAGTATAATACAAGTCAATAACAATTAGATTATTAGTATTGCAGGTTCTTATTTGGACAAAGTCAGATTGAACTAATGCGTGTACGCCACTAAGTCAAAGGGGTTACATAATTTATGATGTGTTGAAGATATGATCTACATTTGATCGACTAATAATGAACAATATCATGACCAGAAAAATAGCAAGTTTTGATCCATCTATATGTTGAACTTTCATTTTCTTCTGGATATGATAAAGATGGTCGTTTCAGGAACTTGGGCTATTTGTCAGCCACAAGGCACCCCAAGGACTTCTTCTGTCCTCATGTCAAAGTTTACAATTGACCTTGTAAATTTCATTTGATAAGTTTCAATCTTGGAGGTGATATCAGTAATTCAGTAGTCAGACCAAGAACAGTAAACTTAAATTTCTTTTGTGAATTCACAACTAAAATCAGATTGTACACTGACACAAGGATTTCTCTTCTATGTTGCCTAGTAAATGATCTGTTTATACAGAAAAAATCGAAATCTTTTGTGAGATATACAGAGATATAGGCTATGCTAGTTGATGAAGATTATATCTTACACTACCTAGGATTTAATACTGTGATAGTTACTTGGTTTACAGTGCATGACTCATCTTGCTTGCTTGAGGATGATTCTGTTTCTTTCCTTCCTAGGCAAAAACCGGGGTTTTTAGGCTGCGGCAGTGAAGCAGTTTCACTACTTAACATTAAAACCACAGAGGACATTGTAGGCCTATCTTCTGCACGCTCTTGGACGCATAATAGCCCAACCTGAATGCATCTCATCACCTCAGTTTCCGAAAATGAATTTCCTACTGATGAATCTATTATGTCCAGTGCACGACCTTCATTCCATAATTCCCAAACCTGCAACAGTTTAAATCTTTGTTAGTAGTTATGTAATGAAAATCATTACAATATGCGACATAATGTTTTTTCACTTACATGGCCTAGGAGGTTTAGCTCATTGTTTGAGTAATAAAATCCTCGGTTCTTTTGGCCACTAACAATCTCCAACACTAGAACACCAAAACTAAATACATCCGACTTTATTGAGAAGAGACCATCCATTGCATATTCCGGAGACATATAGCCACTGCAGATCATTAAGAAAGTCGAATTAGTCTGTAAGGTCTAGCATTACTTAGAAAAATTGAAAGCTTAGTATGGTACTCACTATGTTCCTACTACTTTTTTTGTATTAGCTTCTGTCTGATCCTGACCAAATATTCTTGCCATTCCAAAGTCCGATATCTTGGGGTCCAATTCTCCATCAAGTAGAATGTTGCTTGCCTTGAGATCCCTATGGATGATTCTGAATCTCGAATCCTGGTGGAGATAAAGCAGCCCTCTCGCAATCCCACATATGATGTTGAAACGTTTTTTCCAATCCAGCAAATACCTTTTCGCTTTATCTACAACCATTTGCAAGTTATAACTCCATTCCAACATTTGGTATATATGTAAGAAATTGAAAACTGCAGCTCTTAAAATGAAGGTGAAGCATGAGGCAAGCACTAACCGAATAGAAAAGAATCAAGGCTTTTGTTTTCCATATATTCGTAAATCAGCATCTTTTCATCTACATCAACACAGCAACCAAGCAGTCGAACAAGATTTCTGTGTTGAAGCCTTGCAATCAACTTCACTTCATTTTTGAATTCTTCGGTTCCCTGTCCGGAGTTCTTTGAAAGTCTCTTCACAGCTATAAAATGACCTTCAACCAACCCCTGCAGTAGCCCCAGATACCTAAGTCATGTTGCTTCTTTGTGTGAATTTGCAGATTTTATTATTCTAGTAATCTCTAGCATTAGTTTTACCTTGTAAACACAACCAAAACCGCCTTGTCCTAGTTTATTTTCATCAGAAAAATTATTGGTAGCCACTGCAACAGAGCTAACATCAAACAATGGCAATTCTAAGTCATCATTGCTCCTGTCACCAGAGTAGTGCTCCTTAGTTGACACTACCACACTATTTAGCAGAAAATCCTGGCTTCTTTCAAGAGGACCTGTTCAGAAGTAAGCAGTATATATATAAATCTGTTAGCTAGCTATGTTTTCATGACTTGTTGAACACGTATAGAATTTCCTTCTGTACCTTTCGATTCTCTCCTTGTT
Source organism: Fragaria vesca subsp. vesca (assembly GCF_000184155.1). Lineage (NCBI taxonomy): Eukaryota > Viridiplantae > Streptophyta > Magnoliopsida > Rosales > Rosaceae > Fragaria > Fragaria vesca. The sequence goes on along the minus strand of NC_020493.1, from coordinate 3,861,679 downwards.
AGAGTGCTACCCGAATTCCTCCGCTTGAAACAGATAATAATAAGACCAGCTGATAGCAGAACGGCAATACCAACCGCAATGCCTACGATCATAATTATTTTCTTTGTTTTCCCATCACCATCTGGAATCAAATTGATCATACATGTGGTCAGTGACATTGTATACTGTTTAAAATCTGATTAGTACTGGTAATCACAATTTCACATTTTACTGTTTTTGATTGGCAGCGTGATTAAAAGTTGTACAAGCTAGATCAGACACAAAGAGGGTACCAAGAAACCAACTTGATGTGGAAGCACACCTAACCCACCAACAAATAGACCACCATTACTTTCAGTGTCTCCAAACCATTGGTAGACATATACAGCTATGAACATAAATATTGAATCCATTGCAAGATATTGCAGATCTACCTGACATTATACACTTACTAAACCTAGAAGACAAGAAAAAAAAAATGCATACAGTGCTACTCACCTATTACAATAGTACCGTCAAAGATATGGTAGAGGGTTCCATTTCAAATTCTGTTCACCCATGAAGCCTCTAAGCTAATTCATATATATTTTTCTTATTTTTCTTATTAAGAGCAGTGTAACAGATCACAGATGAGTGTTGTCTTTATGATGAAAACCCTACCCAGCTAGATCACGAACCCAGTACTCATACAACCCTCACGGCCTCCATACTAACTCTCAACTATTCATTCTCTTGAAGAATGCAAAAGACTCGTATTTGAACATAGATGATTTCAAATGTCAAGTACAAAGTTCCAAAGAAAAGGTCGATTCAAATTATGTTTCCTTTATATTCCTAGGTTCCCACAGAATTACTGTCCCTCTTCTAATATTCAAACCAAACCATTTGCCATGTTATAATATTTCTAAAGCAAACAACGAAAAGGAATCGCCGGATTCCACAAAAAGGTCAAAAATGTCGGCCAACGAACGTTTTATACCTAATCTGCCAAAACGTTTATTCATGATTTCATGTGACCCTTGCTTAGATTGATGGCTTAGAATGGAGCTTTTTCCAGTCGCAAAGGTAGCAAATGATTCCAAACATGAGTCACCTTCCATCTCTTTGTCTACCACCAAATGACAATGTTTTATGTGAAAGCATCACAACATAGGTGGTCCAATTTCATGAAATTGACAAATAGTGAGTCACACTTCCATGAATTTCCCCTATTATCTTGTTCCACAAATAAGCTAGAAGCCTTTGTGTGCATGCTAACTATTATTAAAACCAATGGTTGGTTTTGGGTGGAACGACCGTGCGACATAGCACATCCGATATATGGATCATTTCCAACATAATAGAATTTAGTAGTATCCAAACCATTCTACTAGTCTCCCTCTAGCTACTCCAAGCTTATGGGTCAAGAACATCGTCTCCTTGTGAGAATATATATTAAGGAAGTGAGAAAGAGAGGAGGATGTTTCACAATTTTGTTTCTTCAGTTTACTATTCTTCTTTTTTATTTGACCGGCTACATTATTATATGTGTTCGATGTTTGTAGGTGTCATTTTTTTTCTCTAATAATACACTAGAAATTCACTACAAACTTGTTTAAAATGACTTAGTCGTCGACATTGAACTTTTATGAAAGACTAGCTAGTAAACATTTCAAGAAATTCGAGCACCACCCTCTAGTGAGTTCGACACTATCGGATAAATCGATGACTGTTATAACTTACAGACACCAAATAAGAGCGACTAAATTCTACGAGTGTTCTAATGATCGTATTTCTCAAAATTTGTATTGTACTAAATGAACATTAACATGAATATGAATGATAATCTTTTTAAAAAAAGAAAAAAACGAATGGTAGTAATGTAAATTGGTAATAGTAGAGAAAAAGAAAGCAGAGGAGGAAGAAGAAGGTGGTACGTACCTAGTTCAGAAGCTGCCAACCGGAGATAAAACTCTTGCCCGCCGTCGGCATAACTCCTCATATCAATCAACTTCCCAAACCACATGACACATCCACTCCCTCCATTCTGAATCCTCGCACTCGAAAACCCACTACACGAGCAGTTCCCTAAACACTTGGCCTTACACTCTTCCAAACTCATCTCCATCTCCACCACCGCTCCGCCGCTCTCCGGCAGCTTCACATTCTTCACCTTCCTAAACTTGTCCGCCCTCCCACACTCGAGCTCCGTCTCCCTCTCACACCCGTCGGAACCATCTCTCAGGCTCCACGCCGAAGGGTTCTTAGGTCGGAACCCTTTCATGCACTGACACACCGGCGAAGCGTTGGCGTCGCAGACACCGTAGGGTCCGCACTCACTGTAATAGTCGCATTGGTCTTTTGGAGCGTACCAGAACTGGTTCCAGATCTTACGACTCTCGATCCACGTCAACCTTAAGAGCTTGCCGGACTGATCTACGATCAGCCGAGAATTCAGAGCCGGATCAGTTGTGTCACCTTGTTCCGAAAACGAGTAGTACACTTCTTCTTCATTTACAACGAATTTGAATCCAATACCATTATTAGCGGAGTTCATCTCCGGAACGCCGCTGAATCTCAGACCGTTCCAGGGTCCGCTCCGGTACTGTATGGTGTATTTCTGCCGGAGGAAGACCTCCGGGAAACCGTGGTAGTCGAGCTTGAAGGTGTAGTCTCCTGTAGAAGGGTCATCTAGACTTTTCCATGAGGATATGTACCTGTCTAGTCCGGTCTTCAAGTTCCATCCGAGCTTCATCTCCGGTAATAAAGTGTCTGTGGGATGGTCGAAGCTCTGCCATAGAAACTTGCTAGGGTTAATTTCGGTCGCTTCTTTGAGGACTAAGTTGCCGGAATCCAAGAGCTGCAGGATTGGATTTTTAGAGACGCCAACAACCTGTGAGTTGTTGCTTGACCAAAAAACGTTTCCGGAGTCATCAAGAAGAGAAAGGTTTCCAGCGTAACCGATTTTGAGACTGGATGAGTTGTTTGGGAGAGGGTTGTCTCTGTTGGCAACCCAAACAACGGTTCTTTGTTCGATTTTCTTGTACCATATGCCCAAGTACCATCTTGAGGGTCTGCCTAGCTCGAAGAAACCCAATTCGAAAACCTCGCCGGCGGAGACGAGGGTCTGGCCTGTAACGAACGACTCAGTTGCAGACAAGGTGTCTTTGGATACGGCAGTGGAGAAGAAAGAGAGTAAAGTGAGGAGAAGAAGAATGGTGGGAAAGCAATGGTGCTTTGCTAAATCTCTCATTGTTGGTGAAAAGCATATGGGAGTAATTGTGGTTGTTCATTCGATTCTGAAGAAGACATATATGGTTAGGTGGTATTATTATGATAATAGTATACGTCTTTGATAGGCGAAGACTCAAAAGGTAAGAGAGCTCGTATGACAATTGGCACTTTATGAATTTGTACTGATGGTCTGTCACATAAGGTAGTGAAACGAAACATACCATATATAAAACGTTGGGTTTTACTTTTACACGTATGAACCACTTGAATATGGCAGTTACTTGGATTCTTTTCGACTTTAACTTGATTTTGCTCAAGAGTTGAATATAGTTTGGAAATTCCAAAATTTGAAAGATTGATTGATTTGTCATTATTTTACTTAATTTTCTTAACCTATTTACATTGAGTTTGATGATTGTAATATAATGGCATCCGAATGAAGCGATATCATATCGTCAAATAAAAGGAAATACACTTCAAACAAAGGTTCTTGTATACATGGCCGTGTTAGTATATATATGGTGCAATCTTAACTATTTAGATGCGGAGACTAGATATATCTAATCTTAACCATCCACACGTGTATGTGCAGTGATAAAATGATGACAAATTAAGTGTGACTCACCGTTAATTGGACCGTTACCAATTATGTACGTGTCAACTTAAACCAAATAATTTTACTTTCTTTTTACCTTAACTAGGTCTCCCTTCACTATATATGTAAATTAAAAAGCCTTCAGCGCAAAGTTTGTATTCTATGTGTGGTTGTTGCGCTCTGTCTTGTAGTATCAAAAGTCGTATTTGCATTTTGGAATTTAGAGGTAAGCGTATGCAAGTCTTCTCTTTTGTATTAGTTCTAGAAAATATGACTTCTAAAAAATAAAGTTATATAGGTATCAAATGTATGATGAGTCCCAAAGGTCTTTTGTCTTCAAGCTGCCTTTATTCCAAGCCGCTTTGATTTTAATTACATAATACAAAACTAAATAGCAGATGTTAGATTTCATATATAGCACAAAAGGCGATGAAATAATATCGCAGCTTTTTGTTGTATGACATGCATGATAATCGATTAACACACCAAAACGTAAAAAAATGAACCAAAATAAGAAGATGAAAAATGTGAGTGACAGGATATACGTGCACCACAAATAAACTACAAAGTGATACTACTGCAGGCAACAAGGGCAAGAAATGAAGCCACCAACCAATTCAAGGTCGTGGACGTGGTGCACATCGATATCGATCTTCTTAATTCTTTGCTGATTTTTCATCGACACAATCCCATTGTCTAATGATTTTCATCACTGACCAACTGATTGAATATTTCGAATGTCATTTTACTATCAATTTATATTTGGTATACAAACTAATAAACCAATCATGTAGATTCTTTCTTCATTGTTTAGCTTTATATTAAAACACCAAGTTCAAAGGGTACGTCGCATTCTTGTTTTGTTCAAATTTTAGAAAAATTACTTTAGTTAAAGAGCTACTTATCATGTCATGAACAAATGAATCATGATGTTTGATTCCAAGTGCGGATCAATTGATTTGGGACTCGATCATCTTGTTCTTTCTCCTAGCTAGCCCTGATCATATTACATTTAGATTTGAATTAAATTCAGTTTACTCCCATGAGGTTTGGGAGTAACTTCATGTTAATCCTTATACTTTTAATTTCATCAGTTTACCCCTTAAACTTTTGAATTTTCCTCAAGCGTGACCAAATGTCCTATATTCTGTCTAAATCGGACGTTAACTGCTGATAATTTTAACCTTAACTGTGAGGCCAGTATCTAGAATTTGGGCAAATCGAACCTTATATGTCCAAATTGGACCTTAACTGCTGATAATTAAAAGTCAATTCAAACGGAATATGAGAATTTGGGCACGGCATACAAAAATTGCAGAGTTCAAGGGGTAAACTGATAAAAATAAAAATGTAGGGACTAACATGAAGTCACCCCCAAATCACAAGGGGGTAAACTAAATTTAATTCTTTAGATTTTGACGTACCTTGCATGCTAATATATGATGTCAGTGATGATGAAGTTTGCAGGGAACTCGAATCGAATTCAACTAGCTTAAATGGGCAATGTATTCATTTTTGAATAACATACAACGTGATGATGACCGAGTGTTTTGGTAACAAAAGTGAAGATATGGGTAGGAAACCTTCAGAAACTGTCTCCAAGAGAAAGGAAAAACACGGATCGGTTTCTACTTTCTACATGAGAATATTCAGTATGTGTAGGAACAATGCTCACTGGTACCAATTTGCTATCATCTATCATCTATCATCTATCATCTATCGTCCTTCGATCACTGACATGGTAGCTCCATTTGCAGAGAAAGCATTTATATACTGTGGTTGGGGATCACAGACTGGGCTTTGGAAAGTAAATATAGGCTTCTTGGGTAGTGGACCAATTGTAACACTACTTAGCATGAAAACTACATCCGGCATGGTTGGTCTATCTGCAGCATTGTCCTGCACACAAAGAAGCCCAATATGCAGGCATCTCAACAATTCTGAACAGGAAAATGAACAATTCAAATCTTCATCTGCTAAGTCCAGTCCCCTGCCTTCGCTCCATAAGTGCCATGCCTGAGAAAATTCATATGTTGTCTAGAATTGTTAGGTTTCTGCGTTTATTGTGGCAGACATTGCTTATAAAATTGAATACATAAGATAAGAGTGTCTACTTACATAAGGTAGGAATCGAAGCTGTTGTTCCTTGTAATAGAAGCTGGTATTCTTCCTGCCACTAATAATCTCCAACAGCAAGACCCCAAAGCTGTAAACATCAGATTTTTCGGAAAATATCCCGCCCATGGCATACTCTGGAGATATGTAGCCACTGCAGGCAATATGTAGGGTATTAGAATGAAAAAATTGCTTCATGGTATCAGCATTAAGAGAAATATGACAAGTCTTATATGTTTGAATGCCATGTATTAGAACTTCAGTCAAGTTTTAACCCACATGAGATTCCAGGTTGTAACTAGAAGGACCTACATTAATTCTGATTTACCAACATCCATGCTATCCCAATTTCTGTCATTCACAAAGGTGTCATTCTACCTTAGTTTTGTCATTCTACCCTCAAAAATCAATAACTCAGTATCTTAGAAACACTACACAGAAAGATTACAAGAATATGAATGGCACTGGAGAAAGAAAATTACGAGTGCTGGAAAAAAATGACACTCACAGTGTTCCCACAACCTTGTGAGTATTCACTAGATTCTGTGCCCCTTCAACTATGCGTGCTAACCCAAAATCTGAAATTTTTGGATCCATTTTCTCATCCAAGAGAATGTTGCTGACCTTCAAATCTCTATGTATTACCTTCAAACAGGAATCATGATGAAGATAAAGAAGTCCTCTTGCAACACCTCGAATTATATTGAAGCGTCTGGCCCAATCAAGAAGTGGTCGTTTTGTTGGATCTAATCAGTAACCAATCATGTCATTCAAATATCCAATGCATTATACAAAGAAAATATTGACTATCACCAGCTACCAGCGGACCTCAATTGCTAGAAAGTACCAACACAATTGAACAAAGATACTGAAAATAGGGGATAAGAAAAAAATCAGCTAATCTCTGAAAATCAGTTGAAATAATTCCATGAATCGTAACCTGATTGTTTTGTTCATCGGAATTCATTTGTATATACTATGTATATTGACCTTTGATTGCTAGAAAATATTGACACTGTTGCACAAACAATACTGAAATAGGTTATAGGGGCCACTTTAAATCAGCCAGTCTTTGTATATTGGTTGAAATAATTCCATCATTCTTTGTACCCTGATTATATAGTTGATGTGAATTCATTCATCTTATGTTAGCAGACAGTTGTAGTGCTAAAATCTAGTTTTTACTTTTCTAATATAAAAATAATAGTGTTGCATCACCCCAACTTCAGGATGTAACTAAGAGCCTAAAGTAGAGATTACCACCTAAATTGAAAGGATAAGAGAGATAACAGTAAGAAATTGCAGCATTTAGAAATTACTAGTGAAACTAACCGAATAGAAAAGAATCCAAGCTTTTGTTTGGCATGAACTCATAAATCAGCAACTTCTCATCCTCTTTGACGCAGCAACCCAAGATTTTAACAAGATTTTTATGTTGGAGTTTGGAGATCAACAGCATCTCATTCTTGAACTCTTCAATGCCTTGCCCGGAGTTCCTAGACAATCTTTTTACTGCTATTTCTTTCCCATCTTGCAGCTTACCCTAGATGAGGTCCTCAAATTATTCATTGCATCATGGAATCATGAAGATACTTTGCAATTGTAGTTATAGCTGTTGTACTGCTACATTTCCATTACGGAAAATTTTGTATAAGAAAATAATTACCTTATAGACTGGGCCAAATCCTCCTTCACCAAGTTTGTTTGTGTCACTGAAAGTGTTTGTAGCAATTAATATGCACTCAAAATCATAGATGAACAGCTCCGACTGATCATGCTCTCTTATATACTCTTGAAGAGGGTCCATGGAGGTCATAGGTGTACCAGTCAACCCAGAGTAGTTCATTTTTGCTTTCAGTTTTCCTGCAAATATAGCCATCAACCCCACAATCCGATTAAACAATAAAGGAGTTACATGGCTTGTCAAATTCATCACAGCAAGGCTACCAAGAAATGGATATCAACCCCTCCATGGAGATTGTGACTGATATTCCACTATTCTAATAAGAGGGAGTGAGATCATTCCCTAATGCACTAATTACATCCCTCTATCATTTGCTTACCCTTTTTGTTCCTTTGCAATCTGTGCCAACCGAACACAATTGAACCCAATATAATGATAAAACAAATAGCTGTGAGGCTGGCAATTAATTTTATCTGCTTTCTTTCACCTGAAAAGAAGGGGGAAAAATAAAAAATCAATCAATGAATCTGTAAATAATTAAACACAAGATAGAGAAAGATATTGCTAATCTGCAATGATATATTGTTTACCTAGGTCTTCGTTTGCTAGGCGAATGAAAACATCTGTTCCTCCAGAGGAAAACTCCTGCATGTCAATCAGGTCTTTGGACCAGACCAAACACCCTATATTGTTAACAAATGCATAAGCCTGGCAAGAACAATTATTTAGGCAATAAATCCTGCAGTCTTCAGATTCCAATGATGTGATATATTCGTGAAAGTCTGGTACTTTCAACCTTACCGTCTTCTGAAAACCATCATCACTTCCTCTGGATGAGACTGACTTATTTGTGTTACTGTCACAGAACAATTCGGTCTGCCTCACACACCCTCTTGTCCAGTTTTGTTTGCTCCATTCCTCATCTGACCTGGGTACAAAGTTTTCCAAACACTTGCACATTGGAGACTCAGAAGTTGTGCAAACCCCAAAAGGTCCACAAACTCCATATCTGTCGCATGGCTTATCAGGTGCCCCCCAGTTACGATCCCAATTGGAGCCATTTTCTGAAAGCATAAAGTTCAGTAATCCTTTGGAAGAGATACCGAAATATGAGATAGTGTTGTCAAATAAAGTATAAGAGAAATACTTTGTTCCCTGTATTGGATCATCATCAAGCTTAAATCCACTTTGATATTGATGATCCATTTCTGGCATGCCAATGAACTTTGTTCTATCCCATGGACCACTTCTCCAATATGGAGTTGATCCATTCCAGATGAACACTTGTGTTGGCGTCTGTGATTCAAGTCGAACCAAGAACATTCCGGCTGATGGATCATTATCACCTTTCCAGGAAGTCAAGAACCTTTTCTTTCCAGATTTGCTATCAAATCCAACCAACATGCTTGGAAGGATTGTGTCACTTGGATAATCAAAGCTTTGCCACACAATATCTCCCATACTGTTTTTCACAACTAAATTTCCACTTTCTAAGAGAAGGGCAGATGCTGAAGTACTACTATTAGATGAAGACACCTGAGTAGTAATATTAGTTGACCAGACCAGCGTTTGTTTTCCATCTACAAGCTCCAGATTCCCATTGCTACTGATTCTCAAACTCGACAAGGTGTCTGTAACAGGATTTTCTCTGTTAGCCACCCATAGAACTTTAATAGGAGATATATCTTTGTGCCATATCCCCACATACTTGTTACCATCGAAGAAGCCCAATTCGAAAAGGTGACCAGGGGAGACAAGTACTTGTCCCTGTGCTAATGGTTGTGAAGAAGTTATGTTATAAACTTCAGCACAATATTGTGATGTATGCAAGCTGAAGATGAATAAGAAGAACCAATTAACAAACCCCATTTGCATCCCAATCCCAATATACTTATTCCCAGAAATATCAACTATATAGTGGTATAATAGGATAGTTGTGCAAATTGAAACACTAAATCACCTAGAACACACAGAAATGAGCTTAGACAAGCTAACTAGAGTTTGGTTTCACCATGTTTATGCTAATTACCATGAAAGAAAAGAGTTTCTCTTCTCTGTTTTCTGCTACAATGCAAATGCTACTACACTAAACTATTCTATGAAGAATATTTGAAGATTGTTAATTTCCTCACCAAACCAACAAATATCTAATTTTCAACTACTATTTGTCAATGCATATACAGTAGTGAACTAGAAGACTTTTCATTCTTATGATATGGAGAACAATAAGATACAAAAAATTCTGCAATGCTTTCAAAGTCACAGCAGAGAACTTTGACATTAATCTTAGGCTGCTAATGGAGATCATTTGACTCAGTAACGTAGAGCCGAAGACTCTTATTCACACTTTTCTTCTCTACCACAAAAATAAACATCACGTTTCTAAAGGAAATAAAAAGGCAAGCCATACCAACATGCACATCCCCATCGCTGAAAGTCTATGAATGTTCAATTGCATAATAATCTCTGAGAAATGTTAGATTTGCATGATCAACAAGAAGTATAAACACATTGTTCAAAATCAGATAAATGCTTCCAAATAAATCTGCAAGAGTTTCGAGTAATATGAGGTGAAACTTACAAACACCTAGCTAGTTGCTCTGGAACTTAACAGAAGCCTCAGATACCAAGATACAACGAAAACAGAATCCATGCATGAGGTTTCACCATCTCAACAACCTTGTACACTGGGCAATCGCCGCACGATATTGACACGTATTGCATGGTGTACAAGGTTCCCGGACGGCGGTCGGAGATCGGAGCTCGTTTGTGTTTGTGTCCGCTAGTTCTGCAAATTTGAGATTGGGACGTTCTACGGTTCTAGCACATACAACAGCGCTTTTGCTAAAGCTTTTCTTACTGTTCTGGGCCAGTAAGGGTTAAAAATCTAGCCCAATAATGTGTGTGGGCCACGAATTCGTTACAAAATTCTATTTATTTTCCCGGATTTTGAAAATGAGCAGCTCCCAAGTTAGCCGGAGAAGAGTATGATATAGTTTCCGGATATTGTTAATCTTGTGTTGACCACCAAGGTTGCGAGGATGCTTGCCCTCCAGATTTTGAAGAACCTCCTCCCAGATCCGAGGGCAGTACTTATGGTGATCATCGGAATTCGGATTGAGGAAGCTAAGATTGAGAAGTACTGTATAGGGATAGAAAAAGAGAAATTTGTCTGAATAGTATACAAACTTTTACTCTTTATAAATTTTGATATATCAAGTTTTGAAAATATCTAAACGGTATTTCATGTTTCTATCTCGACCTAAGATTAGTATATATAATCATTAAGATGACCAATTTACCCTTAAGTTCTTTTTTTTCTTAGTTTTTTTATTATTTGTTTTCATATTCCAGAAATATTTGAAGAGGTTTTGCAATGTGATGATTTAAGTTGGTCTTTATAAATTTGTGAGTAAATTACTCATTTTAATATTTGGTCATCTTTTTTTTTCTAAGGGTAAATTAGTCATCTTAGTAGCTATATATACCAATCTGAGATCGAGATAGAAACATGAGATACCAATTTGATATTTTTAAAACTTGATATACCAAAGTTTATAAAGAGCAAAAGTTCATATACCATTCAGACGAATTTCTCATAGAAAAACAGCTAGGTAGAATGTGCCATGAGCCTGGATAGTGTCAATAGGTAATAAGTTACTAATCTATTCATGTGTTAAAACCAGAGTAAAATTCAATATGTTCTAGTTGAATAATTTGTCTATATTTATGGACTTCCAAACAGCATATGAAATATTGATAAAATCTAATCACCATGCCACGGCACAGTATACAAAGCTTAAACTGCCAATTAGCTTGAGGTTGAGGCCAAACGAGAAGCCAAGGGTGAACCAGTTCTTGGTGCATCGCCGCCAAGTTCAGCCTCTCGGCCTCACCATCATTGATACGATCATTCCTGCTATGTCCCTCCCCTTTCTTTTTACTGCCATCACTTACATTACCCTCCTCCTCATCAACATTCTAGCTGTTAATAGAGCTACCAACTTCAAAATTCTTCTTGCCCCCACGCTCATGTGTTTGGGCAACATTACTCTCCTCAGCATCTCCAGCAGCATTGATAAATTGAAAAAAATTAGAGATTTATCAAACTTTAAATGAATCTTTGCTCCGGCAGTATACTTAAGAAATTGATAAATTTAGAAATTGATAGAGAAAATTGATAAATTTAGAAATCTTAGGGAGACAATTAACTAGTGATTCACTAGCTGTGGTTGTTTTGAATGTTTTTTTCACATTTTCATTTTGTATATGTCATGTTCTGATAACTCAACACTTCAATATCATGCACAATATTTCCCAGGCTCATTGCTGGTATCTACATTCCAATGGAACATAACGTTCTTCCTCACGTCAAATGGAAGTGTCAAGACTGCTACTACACAGAGAGAACATTTCACTCTATATAAGCAGCAAACTAATCACTAAGCTAAGCAAGAGGAACTGTGCATGACCCCTTCTTCATGAGGTAGCTAGGCTCTTCCTTGACTAGGGCCATATCAGAAATCAATACAGCGCGTTGCAATTGATCTCTTTGGTGGACCTAGAAATATCATCTGCAAAAATGTTGGAATAGATTTGGCTACTGAAACTAGTTGAATTACCGTCCTTCAATCACTGTTATAGAAGCTTCATTTGTGGAGGAAGTATTTTCATGCTGTGATTGAGGATGAAAGTTTTGGATAGTGAATACCGGTTGCTTGGGTTCTGGACCATCTTTGTCACTATTTAGCATCAAAACTACATCGGGCATGGTTGGCCTATCTGCGGCCTTATCTTGTACACAAAGTAACCCAACATGAACGCATCTCATTACTTCTGATGAAGAATATGAATCACTCAGTACTTTATCTAACAATTCCAACCCCATGCCTTCATTCCATAACTGCCATGCCTGAAAAGAGAAACATATGTTGGACATAGTAGTTAAGGTCATGCAGGATCTAGCTTCATTCGTGTAGTTTAACCGTATAGAATAGAAATTTCACAAAAATAAGAGACTGCTTATGAAGTAACAACTTTACATTAGTATTTTTTACACTATGGACTTACATAGGCTAGAAATCCTAGCTGTTGGTCTTGGACATAGAAGCTTGTATTCTTCTTGCTGCTAATTATCTCCAATATCAAGACTCCAAAGCTGTAGACATCAGATTTTTCAGAAAATATCCCGCCCATGGCATACTCCGGAGACATATATCCACTGCACAGGAAATTCAGTTTGATGAAACTAAAAAAATTTCTTTTCATTTATAATGAGAGAGGAGACTGTTAGATTGCGTTTTTGAAATAAGAAGGGGAGACTGTGTGTTACATATGCTAAATAACTATTAACTACCGTATCAATCTGTCATGAATTAGAACTTAAGGTCAAGAACAAGTCCTGAGAATTGGAAAGATATGGTTCATACCGTGTTCCCACAACTTTCTGAGTATTTTCTAGATTCTGTGTCCCTTGAACTATTCGTGCCAGTCTGAAGTCTGAAATTTTTGGGTTCATTTTCTCATCCAGGAGAATGTTGCTGACTTTCAGATCTCTATGAATCACCTTCAAACAGGAATCATGATGGAGGTAGAGTAGCCCCTTAGCAACACCTTGGATAATATTGAATCGGCTATTCCAGTCAAGCATTGCTCTTCTGGTTGGATCTAATAAAACAATCAATAATTACAACCATATAGTAGCATGTAGTCAGTACTATTGCAAGAGCACATATTACTAAAGATAAAATCTACAGCAAAATTTAAAGTGGTGCTAGTAATGCTAACCAAATAGAAAAGTATCCAAGCTTTTGTTGGGCATGAACTCATAAACCAGTAACTTCTCTTCTTTTTGAATGCAGCAACCCATGATTCTAAGAAGATTTTTGTGTTGAAGATTGGAGTTCAACAACATTTCATTCTTGAACTCTTCAATGCCTTGTCCAGAGCTACTAGATAGTCTTTTCACAGCAATTTCCTTTCCTTCTAGTAGCATACCCTACATGAGGTCGAAACTTAATCATATCACTTATGCCTGATGCTACATCATCCTTGAAGGGAAAAAGAAGTTACCTTATAGACTGGACCAAAGCCTCCCTGCCCAAGTTTGTTTGTAATACTAAAATTGTTGGTAGCAATAACTATGGTATCAAAATCAAACATCAGCAGCTCTGAAAGATCATGCTTTCCTATATATTCTCGAAGAACATTTCTGGAAGTCTGAATTGTATCAGTCAATTCATGCTGTGGTGTTAATTCAACGTGTCCTAAATCTGCAAATTAATCATCAAACACTGAATCAGAGCAAAACATCAAACAACTTGTGGATAGAGCAACAAGTACATATGTTTTCATCCAGTAATGCATGGAATTGTTAACATCAGAGCGATGAAGGGAGATGTAATGTGGTAATGCAGTAAATATGCCCCCCAACAAATAACATTCTTTTACCCTTGTGCTTATTTCGGAACCTGTGACAAATGAACACTATGGCAACCAAGATAATGGCACAACAGATGGCTGCAAGGCTGGCAACTAACTTTATCGGCTTTCCTTTACCTGCATTGGAGTTCAGAATACAGAAAACAAGCATGAGACAGTAAAGAAAAGATACTGCTTAATTATCAGAGTTGTGCAAAGAAATAATATATCATTACCTATTTCAGAGTGTGCGATGCGAATATAAAGATCTTGTCCGCCATTGGAAAATTCCTGTATATCAAGAAGGTCTTTGGACCAGACCAAACAACCTATGTTACTAACAAATGCATAAGCAAGGCAAGAACAATTTTTCAGGCACCGTATCTTGCAATCATCAGACGAGTTTTCAGCATCCAAAGATGTGACAACAAATTCATGAGAATCTGGTACTTTCACTCTCACCATCTTCCAGAAGCCATCATTGCTAGATTTAGTCTCACAAAACAAATTGGTTCGCCTTACACACCCTCCTGTCCAGTTTCCTTTGCTCCATTCCTCATTTGACTTTGGCACAAACCCTTTCAAACACTTGCAGGTATGAGACTCAGAAGCCTTGCAAACCCCAAAAGGTCCACATGTTCCATAACTGTCACATGGATTACTTGGTGCCTCCCAGTTAAGATACCACTTATTGCCACTATCCGAAAGCCTAAGGTTTGATATCCCTTGTGAGGAAATGGCTAAATATGAGGCACCACTGTCAGACAAACTATATGAGAAATACTTTGTTCCCTGTATCACATTATCATCTAGACTGAATCCACTTTGATATCGATCATCCATATCCGGTATTCCAATGAACTTTGATTTATCCCACGGTCCACTTCTCCAATGAGGAGTTGATCCATTAATCCAAACAATCACTTGTGATGGCGTCTCGGGGGTAAGTCCAACCAAATATATTCCAATCGATGGATCACTCTCACTCTTCCAGGAAGTCAAGAAGTTCCTCTTTCCTGATTTACTATTGAATCCAAGCAGCTGGCTTGGTAGGATTGTGTCACAAGGGTAGTCAAAACTCTCCCATAATCCAGCTCCCTTATCATCCTGAACAACAAAGTTTCCAGTGTCTAAAAGAACTGCAGTTGAGCTATTAGATGACCCTGAAATATTAGTTGACCACGCAGAACTCAGTTTTCCATCAACAAGCTCTAGATTACCATTGCTGCCGATTCTCAAACTAGCCAAGGTGTCTGCAACTGCAAGAGGCTTTCCTCTGTTGGCCACCCATACAACTTTACGTGGAGTTATGTTCTTGTGCCACAACCCCACATACTGATAATCAGAACCATTAGGAATGAAGAATCCCAACTCGAAAACCTGACCAGGGGAAACAAGAGTTTGCCCCTGTGACAAAGATTGTGAAGCATTTAAGCTATAAACTTCAGCACAATCCTGCAACGAAAGAAAACTCAACATGAACAACAAGAACAATGACAACTTCATAACACTAAACCTTCTGATCTCAACAGCCATTGGTGACCAAAAAATATGACAACCAATATCCGATACCAACAATGTGATCCAAAAAATATGACAACCAATATCCAATACCATATCTTGTTTAACTCAATCTGCAATGCATGATTGCTTTCAATGTACTGCGCAGTTAACTTTGAAATATGTTGACGCGTGTTTTAACAAAGACAGAATGAGAAGCCGCCATATGGCGGCTTTGTTATGCACATCAGAGCTTGAGTGGATTGCAGCCATTATTGGTGAACAGAACCAATTATAAAATAAACAGACAATGCTGAATCTGAACAGAACCAGTTGATGACTAGTGAACAAGAATGGGACATACCCGAAAAACAATCATGGGCAAAAGCTTCAAATCTTTAAAAGGTTCAAAGTTAGCAGCCATTGCTGGCTATTCTTTCATTTTGATTTCAGAAAGGGCAAAGCTGGTGGGTTTCAGAATGTCTTTTAGTGTTGGGTGCAGGGAGCATTGTTTGGGTGTGTGGTTAGAAAAATCTGGCGGAAGAGGGAAAGGAAAGAGGAACCGGCACATATAGGCCCATATTCAGGGCCAGGTTTTTCTCCTCATTGGAGGCAAACGTGCAGCCCAACTCTTTTTTGAACAGGAACCAAAATGTGAGGCCCAATAGTCGGTGTCATTTAGTGTTGGGTGTAATGAGCATTAGATTAGGTGCGTGAATTTGGCGGGAAGAGTCAATATGTGTAGGCTTCTACTACTACAATGGAATAAAAAAAAGAACAAAATTTGTATTCTCCGACTCTAGTAGAGAGGAGAGATCACATATTAGAAACGTTACAGTACAATGCTTTTAGTTTTGTCTAATTACAATGATTTTGCTTGCATTATCGGCCAAAGAAAAAACATAATGATATACCGCTCTAATGTTATAATGTTATAGCGGTATATCATTTTGAGCTCCTTACATTAGAAACTAAACAACCGAAAAAAAAAACGAAAAATTTGAACAATATGTTGGAAATCACAACAGTTCTCATAGTCTGAAAAACTAGAATTCATTAAATCTGCAATGCAAAATTGTGCTACATATAGCTTATCGCCCTTCGATCACTGTAATGCTTGCTTCATTTTTGGAGGAATCAATATTTTCATACTGTGGTTTAGGATAAGAAACTGAATTCTGGATAGTGAACAAAGGCTCCTTAGGTTTTGGACCATCGATTTCACTACTTAGCATCAACGCAATATCTGTCATGGTTGGCCTATCTGTAGCATTGTCTTGTACACAAAGAAGTCCAATATGCACACATTTCATTACTTCTGATGAGGAATATGAATCCCCTAGTAATTCATCTACCAACTCTAGTCCTTTGTCTTCATTCCACAACTTCCATGCCTGATCCGAAAACAAAATTAAAACGATTGTCGCAAACAATTAGTTCTGATATTTATGGTTTACACAAATTGAGAGAGATTGCTAGTAAATTCACATTAAGATTAATTATGAAGAATATGAACTTACATGTGCTAGAAAGCCTAGCTGTTGGTCATTTGAATAAAAGCTTGCAGTCTTCTTGCTGCTAATAACCTCCAATACCAACACCCCAAAACTGTAGACATCAGATTTTTCGGAATATATTCCGCCCATGGCATACTCTGGAGATATGTAGCCACTGCACAGAAAGCTCATTAGTATGCATGTAAATGATCAACAAAATATCTTGTTTTGGTTTCTGGCTTTAAGAAAAAAATGCCATGCAACTAATCTGCAGTTAAGTTTTGACAAAAGCAACCTAATCATGCAACCATTGGATAGAGTTTGAAAGAAATGATTCTTACCGTGTTCCCACTACCTTCTGAGTATTTTCAAGATCTTGTGTTCCTTCAACTATGCGTGCCAATCCGAAATCCGAAATTTTTGGATTCATTTTCTCATCCAAGAGAATATTGCTTACTTTCAGATCTCTGTGCACTATCTTCAAGTATGAATCATGATGGAGATAAAGAAGCCCTCTAGCTACACCCTGAATGATATTAAATCGTGTCGCCCAATCAAGCTCTGCTCTCTTCTTTTGATCTAACCAAACAATCAAATCATCAGTAATACATCTTAATGGTAACACCCCCCCCCCCAAACATAGATTATTTGTGCCATGGCACAGTGAATTGAGTCATAGCTTTATGTTAGAAACACAAATTTTACCAAGTGCTAGCTCAGAGATGAAAACGTATATTCAAAATAAGATAGGTACGAACTCAAAAGTAAGTTACTGCAGCCAAATATGAAAGCCTAAACTCACCAAATAGGAAGGTATCCAAGCTTTTGTTTGGCATGAATTCGTAAACAAGTAACTTCTCATCCTCCTTAACACAACAACCCATAATCCTGACAAGATTTTTGTGTTGAAGCTTGGAGATCAACAATATTTCATTCTTGAACTCCTCTACACCTTGCCCTGAGCTACTTGATAGTCTTTTTACGGCTATTTCCTTCCCTTCCGGTAGCATTCCCTACATTTTACACAAGACAATAATTCTATCAATTCCTGTATCATGTACCTGTTGAAGGGCTATATAAGTTTTTTTTTTTATTCAGGAAAGAAGATACCTTATAAACTGGGCCAAATCCTCCTTGCCCGAGTTTGTTTTTGATGCTGAAACCGTCTGTGGCGACTAGTATGTTATCAAAATCATATATCTTTAGCTCCGAGGAATCATTATTTCCTATATATTCTAGGAGACCTTCTCTAGACCATCCTTTCATTATCTTCTTACCCTTTTGGTTGGCACGCAATCTGTATAAACAAAAAACTATGGCAGCCAACAAACTCATAAAACCAATAGCTGTAAGGCTGACAATCAGCTTTATTGGCTTTGCTTCGTCTGAAAAATGAAAAAGGATAAAAGAAAAGAGAATTTTTAAGTTATATAATCATACAATGTTACAAACACATGCATTAGACAGAAAGAAAATATCAAAATTGATATACTAATTGTGAAATTTACCTAGTTCAGACTGTGCTAGGCGAATATATAGATCTACTCCATCAGAGGGAAATACCTGTATATCAATAAGGTAATTGGACCAGACCAAACACCCGATAGTATTAATATATGCATAGGCCAAGCAAGAACAATTTTTTAGGCACACCATCTTGCAGTCTTCAAATGTATTTGCATCTGCGCCTAAAGAGGACCTAAATTCATGATGATCTGGGACTTTGGACCTTGCCATCTTCGAAAACCCATCATCTATTTTTCCTGTAGTTGAGACTGAGATATTTGTTTGTCTATCACAAAACAATTTTGTTTGCCGCACACACCCTCCACTCCAGTTCCCTTCGCTCCATTCGTCGCGCAATTTTGGTACAAACCCTTTCAAACACTTGCAGATTGGAGATTCAGAAGCCCTGCAAACCCCAAAAGGTCCACATGTTCCATAAACGTCACATGGATTCTTTATAAGTTTCAAGACAGCACTCCAGTTCTTGCCATTTTCTGAATACAAAAGCCTCACTGAACCATCTGAAGACATTTCTGTATATCCAGAAATATTGTCCACCAAAGTATAGAAAGACAAGTACTTTGTTCCTTGCTTCACATCATCATCAAGAGTATATCCACTTAAATACTGCCAATTTGTATCTTCGTTCACTACCCCAATGAACTTTGATTTATCCCATGGTCCACTTCTGTAGTAAGGAGTTGATCCATTGTCAATCCAAACAAACACTTGTGATGGTGTCTCTGCTGAAAGTCCAGACAAGAATATACCCATTGATGGATCATTATCACTTTTCCAGCTAGTCAGGACATACCTCTTTCCGGATTTACTATCGAATCCTAGCAGCTGGCCAGGTAGCATAGTGTCACAAGGATAATCAAAGCTCTGCCATATAAACTCATCAGCTCCTATATCGTCTTTCACAACAAAGTTTCCAGTGTCTAGAAGAACTGCAACAGCTGAAGTACTATTAGATGCTGATACTTCTGTGGTTGACCAGACAGTGTTCTGTTTCCCATCTACAAGCTCCAGACTCCCATTGCTGCTAATTCTCAGAGTAGCCGATGTGTCTGCAACTGAAAGAGGCTTTTCTCTGTTGGCTAGCCACACATATTTCCGGGGATATATATTGTTGTGCCATAACCCCAGATACCTATCAGTGGAATTACTCAAACTGAAGAACCCAATTTCATAAATGCTGCCAGGGGAGACTAGAGTTTCTCCTACTGCTAATGGGTTTGAAGGAGTTATGTTATAAAGCTGAGCACTATACTGGAAAGGAAGCAAAGTGAAGATGAACAAGAAAAACCACAAAACAATACCCATTTGTGTAACTGTTTACCAGGACAGAAAAATATCTGAATTATAGTTTTTTGAAAGTATAGCTCCACTATTGAAAGAAGTGAAGCACTTAGGCTACATTTCTTACTATTGAAAGAAGTGAAGCACCTAGGCCACACAGAAATGTAGCTGATGAACGTTCTATGATAGTTCAAAGTCATGGCAGACAAATTTGAACTTAAGGCTCCTTGTGGAGATTTTTTGACTTGATAACATAGGGTCCAAAGCTTTGGTGGTAACTTCTCCACCACGAGAAAACAGATATTGAAGCCAGAGTGCTTAGAATAGTCTAATCAAATCAAAGAAGCACGTAAAATAGTGAAATATCAAACTTATTTGGAGATGGAGAATTGGAGATGGTAACGGCAATACTAGACTACTTGAAGAAAAGAATCGGCAGCGAGTAAGTAAAAGCTAGAATTATCAAGGGTGAAAAACAATAGAAGAAAACTGAATGTTAAATCTTTGTTCCTCTTAACCATGCAGTAAATACACACCTGAACAGGGCAAGAAAGTGTCTGCATACCTGTTTTATCAATGATATCATTCCAAACAGAAGGCCATATATGTGTTTCCCACTTTCACCCCATACCTTAATAGCATATGAAAATCGTCTATATATTGGCAACCAAAAAGTGCATCATCATAAGCATTTACAAAAAAGAATCTTAGCTATGTGGATAAAACCACATATACAAGTATGGAAGCATCTTGAATCACCAAAAGAATTATCAATACTTCACAACTCCATGTTTTCCAAAAATCTAAACCGATTACAACAATGAATAATGATTGATCTGAACTGCAGCTTAATCTCCATTATTTTGATGTAACAATTTGTTATTACCTATCGCCCTTCTATTGTTGTTATGGTAGCGTCACCTCCTGAACAAGTTGGAGGAGAGACGGAGTTGTGGAATGTGAATATAGGCTCCTTAGGTCGTGGACTGTATGTGTTACTACTTAGCATGAGAACTACTTCTGGCATGCCTGGCCTATCCACAGCATTGTCCTGTACACAAAGAAGCCCAATCTGCAGGCATCTCATTACTTCAGATGACGAATATGAATCAGCCAATACTTCGTCTACTAACTCCAGTCCCCTGTCTTGACTCCATAAGTGCCATGCCTGATAAAATTTGAAAATGATGGCTACAATCGTCACACTAATGTATTTAGCTTGTTAAGTATTCTTTAAGCTATACAGAAGAGACTGCTGAAAGATTTGAGATTGAGATTTCGAGTGTGAACATACATAAGCTAGGAGGCTTGGCAGTTGGTCATTGTAATAGAAGCAGTTAATCTTCCTGCCGCTAATAATCTCCAATACCAAGACTCCGAAACTATAGACATCAGATTTTTCAGAAAATATCCCTCCCATGGCATATTCTGGAGACATATAGCCACTGCATATGAAATATATCAGCAGATTTCATAAAATTGCTTCTGGTTCCTGTATTTAAGAATGATACAAAACTAAAATACATCCATGGCAGGAAACTATATTCAGTCAAGTTCAATGACAAAGGGGATCAAAAGTTGATCACTCTATATATTTGATATATCATTATGAATGACAAGATATGACACTATAACTCAAGTTGTAAGAGAACATGTCCAAGAATACAAGAGAAATGATACTTACCGTGTTCCCACAACCTTCTGAGTATTTTCTAGATTCTCTGTCCCCTGAACAATTCGTGCCAATCCAAAATCTGAAATTTTTGGATTCATTTTCTCATCCAAGAGAATATTGCTAACCTTTAGATCTCTATGAATTACCTTCAAACAAGAATCATGATGAAGATAAAGAAGTCCTCTAGCGACACCATTAATAATAACATAGCGTCTAGCCCAATCCAGCTCTGCTCTTCTAGACGGATCTAATCAACACAAAAATTGGAAATTAAACAGTATATCATGCATTGGACAATGAAAACACTGACCAAGACAAAAACATTAGCCTTTAGTTGCTACAAATTTTAACTAGTGTTGCTTAAGATTTTATTTTATTTTTTTTTCCCAAGGAAATAAAGAACTGAACTGTACTCATAGAATATGCAATTCAGTTAACCCATACTTAAAAGTTATGATTAGTTGATTACTACATCTGAGGCGGGCTGTCTTGCTTGACTGTCTAATTATTGAAACAAGTCCAGGATTTTTGCTTCCCAGATTATTAAGTACAAGAATGAATTCAAAGCTTTGTGCTACTAGGCATTCCAGTTGTATTGCGAAAAAATCTAATCTTGCATTTCCGAGAGAATCATTTCGTGTGTTCAGAGATCACCAGTTATATTGAACAAAGAGAGAGATAAAGAGAAACTGTGAAGTGCAAGAGAGCTGTGAAGTGCAAGTGAAACTAACCAAATAGAAGGGTATCCAGGCTTTTGTTTTCCATGAATTCATAAATTAGTAACTTTTCATCCTCTGTGACACAGCAACCCATGATCTTAACAAGATTTTTATGTTGAAGTTTGGCGATCAACAACATCTCATTCTTGAACTCTTCTACTCCTTGTCCTGAGCTGCGAGATAGTCTTTTTACTGCTATTTCCTTCCCAACTGGTAGCTTACCCTACACAAGGTACAAAATTAGTCATCACATACATCGTACATGTTTCTAGTTAATACAACATTTCCTGGGGCACAAAACAAATGATAAAACTTACCTTAAAAACAGGGCCAAATCCTCCCTCACCGAGTTTGTTTGTGGAGCTGAAATGGTTTGTTGCAATAAAGATAGTATCAAAATTATACATGAATTGCTCTGACCGATCATGCTCTCTAATATATTCTAGAAGAGTGTCACTGGAAGTCTCAGTTGTATCAATTGATTCAAATGGAGTAGTTGTTACTTCTATGTTTCCTGCAAAATGCAACATAAAATAAGAATCATAATGGAACCAGAAAAATGTCAGATTAATTAGCTCAGAATTTTATCATAGTAAAGCTACTGAAAAAGTAGATTTAAACTTTAAACTAATGCGTGGAAACATTACTGATTACATCAATACTTCAGATATATATATATATATATAGAGAGAGAGAGAGAGAGAGAGAGAGAGAGAAGAGAGAGAGAGAGGAGGANAGANAGNGANANAGANANNAGAGAGAGAGAGAGAGGGGAATCATGGCCTAATGTAATTGTACCTCTATACTCAAAATTTCCCTTCTTTCTAGCTAAGAACCTCTGCCAACCGAACACTATGGAACCCAGAATACTAATGAAAACAATAGCTATGAGGCTGACAATTAGCTTTGTCCGCTTTCCATCACCTGGAAAAATTAAAAATGTAATCCTTAGAAGAAACACAAGGCAGAGAAAATAGATATGGCCAATCCTAGAATTCTGGAATTTATAATTAACCTGAATCTGTGTGTGCTAGGCGAATAAAAATATCTTCACCACCAGAGATGAACTCCTGTATATCAATGAGGTCTTTGGACCAAACCAAACACCCTATATTAACGATATATGCATAAGCCAGACAAGAACAATTACTCAAGCACTGTGTCTTACAGTCCTCCCACACGTTGTCAGATAAAGACGTCAGATATTCATGAAGATCAGGTATTTTGGAGTTCTCCATCTTCCAAAACTCATCCTTCTTCACCGTTGTTGAGACTGATGTATTTGTGTGTGTCTCACAAGACAATTTGGTTTGCCTCACACAACCGCCTGTCCAGTTTCCTTTGCTCCATTCCTCAACTGACTTGGGTTTAAACCCTTTCAAACACTTGCAGACTGGAGGGTCAGAAGCTTTGCAGAACCCATAAGGTCCACAGGCTCCATAAATTTCACATGTATTCACTGGTGCAGCCCAATTAATACCCCAGTTCTCGCCATTTTCCGAAATCATAATCTGTAAGATTCCATCAGAGGATATGTCCATACATGCTAGAGTTTTGTCATATATACTGTACGAGAAATACCTTGTTCCCTGTCTGACATTATCATCTAGAGTGAATCCACTTAGATATTGAGTACTCATACCAGGTATACCAACAAACTTTGATTTATCCCATGGACCACTTCTCCAGTGGGGAGTTGATTCATTTTTCAAAATGAACAATTGTGTTGGCATCTGTTCTGACAATACAACTGAGAATATCCCAGTTGATGGATCATTTTCACCTTTCCATGATGTCAACAAATTCCAGATTCCAGTATTACTATCGAATCCCAGCATCATGTTTGGCAGAAGTGTGTCACTAGGATAATCAAAAGTCTGCCACAAATCAGCTCCCATGTCATCTTTGAGAACAAAGGTTCCACTGTCCAAAAGAACTGCAGCCGAACCATTAGTTGACACCGAAACATTGGTTGACCATACAGAACTCTGCTTCCCATCTACAAGCTCCAGATTTCCATTGCTGCCGATTCTCAAAGTAGCCAAGGTGTCTTTAACTGCAAGGGGGTTTTCTCTGTTAGCTACCCATACAATTTTACGAGGAAATATACTTTTGTGCCACAACCCCACGTACATATTAGCAGAACTATTAGGACTAAAGAATCCCAATTCAAAAACTTGGTTAGGAGAAACTAGAGTTTGTCCCTGTGCCAATGGCTGTGAAGAAGTAACATTATAAACTTCAGCCCAATATTGTGATGGAAGCAAGCTGAAGATTAATATGAAGAACATGGAAGTATTTAAAACACGAACACTACTGGTTTCAACACCTATTGGCATCTTAGTAGCGAGATCATCAAAATAATGACAATTATGAACTGTTTCTGGTGGAACTCAGAAGCAGAACTTTACTAACTAAAGATGATAATATTTATGTATCAAGGGTGTTGATTTCCTACCAAACGCAGGATGCTTATTTCCAACTTTTCAACTAATATAGCATATATTTGTGAATTTTCAATAGACTAAATGAAATTTATCATTTTTTACTATGTAGAAATTGTTTTCTCAGTCCTTTGAAAATTATGACCAGAAAATTTTGAATAACCCTGGATACCTGTCTCAGCAAAAAAATAACAATTCTTAGGTTCCTAGTGGAGCAAGCTGACTTTTGGAAATCATTTGACTCGGTAAACATTGTTCTAAATAACCAATTCAAATGGGCAGCTGATCTATACATATATATACATACATTGATACATATATTATATATATATATAT
>NC_020493.1:3834355-3836675 GCF_000184155.1 Fragaria vesca subsp. vesca | reverse complement strand
TATATATATATATATATATATATATTTCAATTACCATCAACTCAGTCAAATATGCAGGAATAAAGGAATGACACATACTAGTTGGGATGAAAAATAACCAACGCGAAGAGTGTCAGGCTCTGATACACACAATTAAGCCAGTAAATACCTTGGGCTGTAACATTGTTACAACACAAACCATTGATACAGTCCACATTTCACCATCTTCTTCGGTCACTTTCAGATTATCAACCAAGGACATGGTGTAGTATTGAGAAATGAATTGGAGTTGAAGCGAAGGAAGCAAAGAACCATATGATATTTGTCATCTTGAGAGAGGCCCAAATTACATGCAAGGAAAAGAATAAAAAAGTATGGTATTAAGAAATGGAATATACTACCTGAAATTACTTACTAAATCAATATGCCAATGCTCAATTTACATTAAATGAAACAAGAAATGAAAATACCTGAGAGGAGTCAGAGGGAAGTGAGGGCAGGGGACTCACCAGTTCAAAGAAGAAAGCTGAACTGCCTATTCCAAGAGCTGCAATTGAAAGCAGTCACAGTCAGTGCACCAAAAGGTTCTTAATTTGAAGTCTTCATTTTGGGCTCAAGATGTTGGGTGTACAGAGTAAATGATTAGGTGACTGGCATCAAAAACCTCGCACCACTTCATCAAAAATGTTACAGATATTTGGGTAATTTTATAGCATGGATGAAAGAACATTTCAACAGAAGGCAAGAAAACTGGATATCCTTGTATTCATTGACAGGATTCAACTTCATGCAAAAAAGACTTAGAAGTGCTTACGACTCGTGCCGTATGTGCAGAGTATAAAAGCATCAATACGGGTCAATCCACTTTGGAAATCTTCATGTACTACAAACCCCAAGAGTAAGGGGAATTTTTCTACACCAAATTACCTAAAATAAACATTAAATCTATCTTCTCAGTCTTCTCTGGTCACTTTCAGTACCACTAAAAATTTAAGCCATTGTTTTCAACCATGGAAACAATTAACAATAAAGAATTGAAATTTAAGTGAAGGAAGCGAAGCAGTGTATGATAGTTCATCCAAAGAGAGACCCAGATTTTACAAGCAAAGAAATCATTAGGTAGGTAAATTCAGCACCAAACAAATTGGGAAAAAGAAAAATTAAACCCAGGAAATATCTAACACCCAATCAATCTGAAAATGAAATAATCAAAACACCCATCAACATCATTAACTAAAAAGATTGATAATGTAAAATGACTGATGTAAAAGATTAAAACTTTTGCAATGGATCACCTGAAAGGGGTCAAGGGAAAAAGTGCGAGCAGATGCTCTAGCTCTTCGGATGGCTCTCACACAAATTTCCAAAAGGTCCACAATTTAAAGGTTTCTTTTGGGCTTTAGGTGTTGGGTACTTGTAAGCTTTCTTGCTTTGGGCCTTTTGTAATGGGTGTACTGAGTAAATGATTAGGGAGACTAGAGTTAGAGTTTCTCCTGGTGCTAATGGGATTGAAGGAGTCATGTTCTAGAGCTGAGCACTATACTGGGAGGGAAGCAAACTGGAGATGAACAAGAAAAACAACAAAGTATTACAGTTTTTGAAAGATAGGTCTACTATTGAAAGAAGAGAAGCGTCTATAGAGACCTAAGCTTAGGCGAGTAATATTGAAAGTTCTATGACTGATCGGGCACTAGTTCAAAAACGATGGGAGACAAATTTGACATCAACTTTAGGCTCCTTCTGGAGATTTTTGACTCGATAACTTAGGGTCCAAGATGAAAGAAGAAGCATCATTATTCACCATAATCGAAACTGATTATCAAAACTTCAACACCTTGGTTTCCATATATGTAAACTGATTACAACATTGCATAATGATTGACCTGAAGTCTGAAATGCAGCTTAATCTAAAGAATTTTGTGATGCAAAAAGTTGTAGTTATCATCGCCCTTCGATTATTGTTATGGTAGCTTCATTTCTGGAACAAGTGCTTTTCGCATAATGTGGTTGAGGAGGAGAGACGGGGTTGTGGAAAGTGAATGTAGGCTGCTTTGGTTGTGGACTGTCTGTGTTACTACTTAGCATGAGAACTACTTCTAGCATGCTTGGCCTATCCACAGCATTGTCTTGTACACAAAGAAGCCCAATCTGCAGGCATCTCATTACTTCTGCTGACGAATATAAATCAGCCAATACTTCGTCTACTAACTCCAATCCCCTGCCTTGATTCCATAAGTGCCATGCCTGACAAAATACGAATATGACGGCTACAGTTGTTAGACTAATGTCTTTGGCTTGTTAAGTATTATGTAAACAATAAGAAAGAGACTGCTGAAACCTT
>NC_020493.1:3814952-3834335 GCF_000184155.1 Fragaria vesca subsp. vesca | reverse complement strand
ATCTTTGAGAACAAAGGTTCCACTGTCCAAAAGAACTGCAGCCGAACCATTAGTTGACACCGAAACATTGGTTGACCATACAGAACTCTGCTTCCCATCTACAAGCTCCAGATTTCCATTGCTGCCGATTCTCAAAGTAGCCAAGGTGTCTTTAACTGCAAGGGGGTTTTCTCTGTTAGCTACCCATACAATTTTACGAGGAAATATACTTTTGTGCCACAACCCCACGTACATATTAGCAGAACTATTAGGACTAAAGAATCCCAATTCAAAAACTTGGTTAGGAGAAACTAGAGTTTGTCCCTGTGCCAATGGCTGTGAAGAAGTAACATTATAAACTTCAGCCCAATATTGTGATGGAAGCAAGCTGAAGATTAATATGAAGAACATGGAAGTATTTAAAACACGAACACTACTGGTTTCAACACCTATTGGCATCTTAGCAGCGAGACCATCAAAATAATGACAATTATGAACTGTTTCTGGTGGAACTCAGAAGCAGAACTTTACTAACTAAAGATGATAATATTTATGTATCAAGGGTGTTGATTTCCTACCAACCCCAGGATGCTTATTTCCATTTTTCAACTATAACAGCATATACTTGTGAATTTTCAATACACTAAATGAAATTTATCAATTTTTTCTATGTAGAAGGTTCTGTCAGTCCTTTGAAAATCATGACCAGGAAACTTTGAATAACCCTGGATACCTGTCTCAGCAAAACATAAACAATTCTTAGGGTTCCTACTGGAGCAAGCTGACTTGTTGAGATCATTTGACTCAGTCAACGTAGTTATCAATGACCAATTCAAATGGGCAGCTGATCTATATACATACATACATACGTTACGTATATAATTCAATTACCATTAACTCATTCAAATAAATGCTGATTAGTATAGGAATGGCACATACTAGTTAGGACGAAAGATAACCAACACGAAGAGTGTCAGGCTCTGATGCACACATTTCACCATCTTCTTTGGCCGCTTTTAGATTTTCAACCAAGGACATGATGTAGAATTAAGAAAAGAATTGAAGTTTAAGTGAAGGAAGCAAAAGAACAGTATTGTCATCTTGAGAGAGGCCCAGATTACATGCAAGGAAAAGAATAAAAAAGTATGGTATTAAGAACTGGAATATGCTACCTGAAATTACTTAATAAATCAATATGGCAAACTGAAACAAGAACTGAAAATACCTGAGAGGAGTTAGAGGGAAGTGAGAGCAGGGGACTCGGCAGTTCAAAGAAGAAAGCTGAACTGCCTATTCCAAGAGCTGCAATTGAAAGCAGAGTCACAGTCAGTGCACCAAAAGGTTCTTAATTTGAAGTTTTCATTTTGGGCTCATGGTGTTGGGTGTACAGAGTAAATGATGAGGTGACTGGCATCAAAAACATCGCACCCCTTCATCAAAAAGATTACAGATAATTGGGTAATTTTATAGCATGGATGAAAGAACACTTCAACAAAAGGCAAGAAAAGTAGATATCCTTGTATTCATTGACAGGATTCAACTTCATGCAAAAAAGACTTAGAAGTGCTTACAACTCGTGCCGTATATGCAGAGTATAAACCCCAAGAGTAAGGGATAGTTTCCTACACCAAATTACCTAAAATGTTATCATTTAAGTAACCTTAAATCTATCTGCTCAATCTTCTCTGGTCACTTTCAGTAACATTAAAAATTCAAGCCAATGTTTTCAACCATGGAAACAATTAACATTAAAGAACTGAAATTTGAGTTAAGGAAGCAAAGCAGTGTATGATGGTTTCATCCAAAGAGACACCCAGATTACAAGCAAAGAAATCATCAGGTAGGTAGGTGAATTCAGCACCAATCAAATTGGGCAAAAGAAAATTGAAACCCTGGAAATATCACCCATGTCTAAAACCAATCAATCAATCTGTACATGAAAGAATCAAAACACCCATCAACATCATCAATAAAGAGATTGATGATGTAAAATGATTGATGTAAAAGCTTGAAACTTTACACAGTTCCATGAGTGTACAGTAGAAAGCAATGGAGTACCTGATAGGGGGTCAAGGGAAGTGAGAGCAAGATGCTCTGGCTCTTAGGATGGCCCTTACCCTGCTTCTGAATTTCTTACATAAATTTCCAGAAGGTCCATAATTGAAAGGTTTCTTTTTGGGCTTTAGATGTTGGGTTGTACTCCAATTTATATAAGGCTTTTCTTTGTTTAAGCCTTTTCTTTAGGTGACTGAGGAAATTCTACAGAAGGCAAGAAAATTGAACATCCTATATATCTGGTTCTGGACCCTCATAGTCATGAACCGATAGGAACATTGAATGATTATTATTACAATGCAGGCAGCGCTATACATTGTGATGCAACAGTTGCAGTGCTTATCGTCCTTCAATCACTGTAATGGTAGCTTTATTTGTGGAGTAAGTACTTCCATCTTGAGGTTGAGATTGAGGAAATGAGTTCTGGATAGTGAACACAGGCTGCTTAGGTTCTGGACCATCCGTGTCACTACTTAGCATCAAAAGTATATCTGCCATTGTTGGCCTATCTGCAGCACTGTCCTGTACACAAAGAAGCCCAATATGCACGCATTTCATTACTTCTGATGAGGAATATGAGTTGCCCAATAATTCATCTACTAACTCCAGTCCCCTGCCTTCATTCCACAAGTTCCATGCCTGATATTTAGCTTCACATTAGTTTAGTTTCACATATATGGTTTCATGTATATAAAAGAAACTGCTCTAAAAAATCACAAATATTAAGATTTAGAGTATGAAGTGTGAACTGACATAGGCTAGCAAGCCAAGCTGTTGCTCGAGTAAACAGAAGCTGGTATTTTTCTTGCTGCTAATAATCTCCAATACCAAGACCCCAAAGCTGTAGACATCAGATTTTTCAGAAAATATCCCACCCAATGCGTACTCTGGAGACATATAGCCACTGCACGTACAGAAACACATATAATATGTAGCTGACAAATGTCGCTTCCTTTGGTATATAACTTAAAAGAAAATGCCATGTAATTGAAAGAACTCATTCTTACCGTGTTCCCACAACCTTCTGAGTTTTTTCTAAACTTTGTGTTCCTTCAACTATGCGTGCCAATCCAAAATCTGAAATTTTTGGATTCATTTTCTCATCCAAGAGAATGTTACTGACTTTCAGATCTCTATGTATCACCTTCACATAGGAATCATGGTGGAGATAAAGAAGCCCTCTAGCAACACCCTGAATAATATTGAAGCGTGCAGCCCAATCAAGCACTGCTCTCTTTGTCAAATCTGATAGCATATTCAATGCAGCCTGTTAGAGTGCACTTTACAAAGAAACATTGATGAACACTAAACTTCTAGCCTTAAAAGTTTGGTTACAACTAAATTTCTAAATTCGAAGCCATAATTGCTAGGAAATACAGACAAACTTGTATGAAAAGTACTGCTGCTTTTTAGAATTCTGAACTAATTAAACATTGACAGTACTGTAAAGACACATTTCAATCTTTGATAGTTGTAATCATTGAACTGGCATAAATGAATATCTTACTTAGTTAAAGTCAGTAATTCTTTGTTTATCCATCGACAAACAATTCAAGTCTTCAGGGATAGATTGTTTCTCACTTGGTAATTTAGTTCATGTGAACTTATTCATGACTTTATGTAGGAATTTTTCAAAAGGCTAGAGATGAAAGATTATATCAAAGAAGAACATAGACAAAGATGAGTAACTGCACAGAACATACAGCAGTAGCAAAACTAACCGTATAGAAAAGTATCCAAGCTTTTGTTTGGCATTAATTCGTAGATAAGTAACTTTTCATCTTCGTTAATGCTGCAACCCATGATCCTAACAAGATTTTTGTGTTGAAGATTAGAAAACAACAGCATCTCATTCTTGAACTCGTCAACTCCTTGTCCTGAGCTACTAGATAATCTTTTTACTGCTATTTCCTTCCCTTCGGGTAGCATCCCCTACATGAGGTCCACAATTCAACAGTTCAAATTATGTCGAATATTGTATATTGTACATGATGAAATATCCTTGAGAAATAAAATACCTTATAAACTGGGCCAAACCCTCCTTGCCCGAGTTTGTTTGTGATGCTAAAATTGTCTGTAGCAATTAGTATGCTATCAAAAGCATATACCTGTAGCTCCGAGGGATCATGCTTTCCAATATATTCTCGAAGACCATCTCTAGAAGTTTTAATCATACCAGGTGATTTGAAGCCCTGTGTTGTTGATTTGATGTGGCCTGATTTTCAAAAATAACTATCAAACACTAAGTTGGAACAAAACCACAGAAAAAAATTTGGTACCAACCAATAAATTATAGTCTTACGAAGTTATTCATGATAGTTATATTGAGTTTATGATTACTTCAGAGAGACCAAAGTAGAGATAATGTGCAAATCATTAATTGGAACCCTTCATCTCATTCTCTTACCCTTTTGATTGGCATAGAACCTTTGCAAACCGAAGACTATGGCAGCCAAAAGACTCACACAACCAATAGTACTTAGGGTGGCAATTAACTTTATCGGCTTTCCTTCGTCTGAAAAGAAGAAAAGAAAAGAAATTATAATCATAATAATACTTTACATCACAAACACAAGCATCATCAGACTGAGAGAGAAAACTGTTGCTGAAAAGCTGTGCCAAAGGCCAAGAGGTATTATCACTTACCTAGTTCTGAGTGTGATAGGCGAATATAAACATCTACTCCGCCAGAAGGAAACTGCTGCATATCAATAAGGTGCTTGGACCAGACCAAACACCCTATATTATCAACATATGCATAAGCCATGCAAGAACAATTTCTCAAGCAATGTGTCTTGCAGTCCACTTCAGATAAAGATGCAAGATATTCATGAAGATCAGGCACTTTCAAGTTTTCCATCTTCAAAAACCCTTCTTTTCCAACTGACGAGACTGATGTATTTGTGTGTGTCTCACAGAACAATTTGGTTTGTCTGGCACAACCTCCAGTCCAGTTTCTTTTGCTCCATTCCTCGTCTGACTTGGGTTGAAACCCTTTCAAACACTTGCAGACTGGAGTGTCCGAAGCTTTGCAAACCCCTGAAGGTCCACATGCTCCATATATGTCACATGGATTCTTTGGGCCGGTCCAGAAAAGATTCCAACTCTCTCCCACTCTCGAAAACATAATCTTTGAAATTCCTTCGTTAGATATGTCTAGATATGCAACAGTCTTGTCAAATAGAATGTAAGAAAAATACCTTGTTTCCTGTTTTGCATCATCATCTAGAGTATATCCACTTTGATATTGACCATTCATTTCAGGCACACCAATGAACTTGGATTTATCCCATGGCCCACTTCTCCAGTGGGGAGTTGATCTATTAACCCAAATGAACATTTGTGATGGCTTCTGTGCTGACAATCCAAGTGAGAATAATCCAGTTGATGGATCATCTTGACCTTGCCAGGATGTCAAAAAATTCTGTTTTCCAGTAAGACCATTGAACCCCAGTAACATGCTTGGCAGAAGTGAGTCACTCGGATAAGCATAACTCTGCCACAAATCAGCTCCCATATCATCTTTGAGAACAAAGTTTCCGTCGTCTGAAAGAACTGCAGCTGAACCATTAGTTGACACTGAAATATTGGTTGACCAAATAGATTTCTGTTTCCCATCTATGAGCTCCAGATTCCCAGTGCTTCCAATTCTCAAAGTAGCCAAGGTGTCTGTAACTGCAAGGGGATTTTCTCTGTTAGCCACCCATACAATTTTACGAGGAAATATACTTTTGTGCCACAACCCCACATACTTATTAGCAGAATTATTAGGACTAAAGAATCCCAATTCAAAAACATGGCTAGGAGAAACTAGATTTTGCCCCTGTGCCAAAGGCCTCAAAGTAGTTATATCATAAACTTCAGCCGAATACATTGAGGGAATTAAGATGAAGATGAACAGCAAAAACATGGAGGAATATAAAACACTAACACTATTGAATCCAACACCCATTGGCATCACAATCCAAAAACTCTGGAAACAGAACATTATAGCTATTTATTATGAAATCGAATGCCATACATTTGATTATCAACCTTTTAAGCAATATATTAGTTTACAGAGAGTGGCACTATTTATTTCTCAAGTTGAAATTTTTAAAGAGGCTACCTCTCATCCTCTTGCTTGGATGATGTCTCTTGCTTGGATCATGTTTTAATTAATGCAAATACCCAGTTTGTACAGCAAATTACATTCTGACTTAAAAGTCACACTTCATTTTCTAATGGACAATTTGTTCAAGAACTTTGTATAATTCTTGCCTCCCTGTCTATGATGATTAAAATTAAAAAGTTGATTGATTTATGACCAGTTCAATTGGATTATTCTAAAAATTCACAATGGTATATGTATCTATATACCTCCAATATGATTGAGTTTAATTCTCAAGCTTCTTATTTCTCTCATCAATGCTAAGTGAACAAGAATCGAGCATACCTGATAGGATTCAAAGGAAAAGAGAGCAGAAAGCTGCGGAGGTGACTCAAATGAATTAAATCGGAAACTGATGGTGGATCAGTGAATGCCGCCAATGCAAGGCTATTTCTCTGGTCACTTTCAGTGAAGGAAGCAACTCAAGCAAGTGAATCAGTGAATGTATGATGTTGATACCCTGATAGAGACCCAGATTATATGCAAAGAACCAAAATGGACCCATTACGTCTGCCTAGGCCCAGCCTTCCTAGGGTTCGCCGAGCCCCACTTAGGCCCAGTCCACCCATTTTGTTATGTGGGTCCATAAAATTTGGGAAGCTTTCCCGCCAACTTCTTCGGTTGGCAATGAAGAAAGAAAGATTCTTTTGGATGCCTTACTGTGCTGCTGCTCAAAGATGTGCCCGAGAGAGTCGGATATATATGTTACCAGATAAATTTGTATGAATGATATACGAACTATTGTTCCTTATGAACTTTGGTATATCAAGAAAACACACTTTTATTGACATATAGAAGTTGGGAATTTCAGAAGTTCTTTTAAATTTTTTTTTGGGGAGCACAGGAGACATGGATAGCCAACTGGCAATCTTGCATCAACAGATTCATGCTACATAAGCCTATACGCTACTCATAATTCTGGTGACCCATATGAAGTCATTCACTGATAAAACACAATAGCTTTTCCTTTCAATTACAAAACAAGCTGCGCTATACATACTGATGAGCATTCTGCAAGGGCTTATCGTCCTTCGATCACTGTAATGGTAGCATCATTTGAGCAGAAAGTATTTGGATATTGAGGTTGAGGAGATGAGAATGAGTTCTGGATAGTGAATACAGGCAGCTTGGGTTGTGGACCATCCGTGTCACTACTTAGCATCAAAACTATATCAGCCACAGTTGGTCTATCAGCAGCACTGTCCTGTACACAAAGAAGCCCAATATTTACACATTTCATTACTTCTGACGATGCATATGAATCACCTAATACTTCGTCCAGTAACTCCAGTCCCCTGCCTTCATTCCACAAGTTCCATGCCTGAAAACATTTAGCTTCACATTAATTAAGCTTCATATATATGGTTACAGGAATGTATGAAAGGCAGTGCTCAGAAACTCATGATTTTACATTAGGAGATAAAAGTATGAAACTTACATAAGCTAGAAAGCCTAGCTGTTGGTCATATAAACAGAAGCTGGCATTCTTCTTGCCACTAATAATCTCCAATATCAAGACACCGAAACTGTATACATCAGATTTTTCAGAAAATATCCCGCCCATGGCATACTCCGGAGACATATAGCCACTGCACAACAAACTAATTAGTATATAGCTGCAGAATTGCTTCTTCTGGTTTCTGACTTTCAAGCTACTAATCTGCAGTCAAACATGCCAGTTTACTAGTACATTATCTCTCCCGACACCATGCAAGAAAACTAGAAAGAAATGATTCATACCGTGTTCCCACAACCTTCAGAGTATTTTCTAAATTCTGCGTTCCTTCAACTATGCGTGCCAATCCAAAATCTGAGATTTTTGGGTTCATTTTCTCATCCAAGAGAATGTTGCTTACTTTCAGATCTCTATGTATTACCTTCAAATAGGAATCATGATGGAGATAAACTAGCCCTCTAGCAACCCCTTGAATAATATTAAAGCGGCTGGCCCAATCAAGCACTGCTCTTCTTGTTGGATCTAATCAGATGATCAATACTATTAGAATATAAACTATCTCATTTACTGTTCCATTGAAATTACCTTTTTGTAATCGTTAAAAGTTTAAACTACACAAAGCTCAAGACTAGCAAGGGGGCCAGAATTACCAGCACAGTTGTGAATGTACAATATAGACAACTGAACTGAACATACATAGGCATTTCACAGACACAATGAAGCATTAACAGTTGAGAGCATCAAATTTGCAGGGTCTAGTGTAGGCGCAGTTTTTTTGTGCATTAGGATCAATGACTAAATTCTTTGTGATAGATCAGAAAGTGATTCAGTCATCGTTGTTACTGGTAATTCAGTTCTTGTAAATATATTTGTAGCTTAATGTTAGCAGGCATTTCTATTTTACATCTTGCTTGACTGAATTCTTCTTCTTTACTTACTGTTCAAAAAAAAGAAAAGGAAAAGGCAGGCATTTTAGTTTACTTGAATAAGAGTCATCAAGGTCTGTCTACTGAAAGAACAAGATAGCACAAGATAAGTAACTGCAGCCAAACATAAAGAGCACTGAAACTAACCGAATAGAAAAGTATCCAGGCTTTTGTTAGGCATGAACTCATAAATCAGTAACTTCTCATCTTCTTTGATGCAGCAACCCATGATCCTAACAAGATTTTTGTGTTGAAGATTTGAGATCAACAACATTTCATTCTTGAACTCGTCAATGCCCTGTCCTGAGCTACTAGATAGCCTTTTCACTGCTATTTCCTTGCCTTCTTCTAGCATACCCTACACGAGGTCCAGAAATTAATCATTGCATTCATGTCTGATTCATGTACTTGTTGCAAGGCTGAATTACTCTTTAGATAATAAAATTACCTTATAAACTGGACCAAAGCCACCCTGCCCTAGTTTGTTTGTGATGCAGAAATTTTTTGTAGCTACTAATATGGTTTCAAAATCATAGATCAAAAGCTCTGATAGATCATGCTTTCCTATATATTCCCGAAGAGCGTCTCTTGAAGACTGAAATGTATTAATCGACCCGAAATAATGTCTTGTTGTCTTGATGTCCCCTGATTCTGAAAATGTAATCATCAAACACTGTATCAGAGCAAAACCAAAACAAGTTGTGGCTATCAAACAGTAAAGATGTCAGTTAATCAAATTCATAATATTTTGATTGCTGCATCAGAATGGGAAAGGCAGAACCCCCTCACATCTGATTCTCTTACCCTTTCGGTTAGCTGCTCCCAACCTGTGCCAACCAAACACTATGGCAACCACGATGCTAACAGAACAAACAGCTATAAGACTGGCAATTAACTTTATTGGCTTTCCTTCATCTGAGAAAAACAGGAATTTCCATTACAAAGGTGAGCATGAGATAAAAACAAACATGCTGCTAAAATGAGTTATGCAACAAAAAGATTTTATTTACCTAGTTCTGCGTGTGCTAGGCGAATATAAAGATCTTCTCCACCAGAGGAAAACTGCTGCATATCAATAAGGTCTTTGGACCAGACCAAGCACCCTAATTTATTAACAAATGCATAAGCGAGGCAAGAACAATTATTCAGGCACCGTATCTTGCAGTCATCAGAAGTGTTTTCAGCATCCAAAGGTGTAACAACTAATTCATGAGAATCAGGTACTTTCAACCTTGTAATCTTCAAAAAGCCATCATCATTTTGTTTTGTTCTTGATGAGACTGACTTACCTGTCTCACTGTCACAAAACAATTTGGTTTGCCTTACGCATCCTCCTGTCCAGTTTCCTTTGCTCCATTCCTCATCTGATTCTGGTACATAGCCTTTCAAACACTTGCAGATATGAGACTCAGAAGCTTTACAAACCCCAAAAGGTCCACATGCTCCATAATTGTCACATGGATTATATGGTGTCTTCCAGTTAAGAAACCAGTTCTTGCCATTTTCTGAGAGCATAAGATCTGCTATTCCTTCCGAAGAGATGCTAAAATAGGAGATAGTATAGTCAAAAAAACTATAAGAGAAATACTTGGATCCCTTTATCACATTATCATCTAGACTGAATC
Source organism: Fragaria vesca subsp. vesca (assembly GCF_000184155.1). Taxonomy (NCBI): domain Eukaryota; kingdom Viridiplantae; phylum Streptophyta; class Magnoliopsida; order Rosales; family Rosaceae; genus Fragaria; species Fragaria vesca. The sequence goes on along the minus strand of NC_020493.1, from coordinate 3,824,144 downwards.
CACTTTGATATCGATCATCCATACTTGGTACACCAATGAACTTTGATCTATCCCATGGCCCACTTCTCCAGTGGGGAGTTGACCCATTAATCCAAATGAAAACTTGTGATGGCATCTGAGGGGCTAGTCCAACAATATATTTTCCAGTTGATGGATCACTCTCACTTTTCCATGAAGTCAAGAACTGCCTCTTTCCAGATTTACTATCATATCCTAGCAGCTGGCTTGGTAGGAGTGTGTCACAAGGGTAGCTAAAACTCTCCCACAAATCAGCTCCAGCATCATCTCTGAGAACAAAGTTTCCAGTGTCTAAAAGAACTGCAGATGAACTATTAGATGGAGCTGAAATATTGGTTGACCAGACAGAATTCTTCCCCCCATCTATGAGCTCCAGATTCCCATTGCTGGCAATTCTCAATCTAGCCAAGGTATCATTAACTGCAAGGGGATTTTCTTTGTTAGCCACCCATAAAACTTTGCGAGGAAAAACACTTTTGTGCCACAACCCCACATACTTATTAGCAGAACAATTAGGAGTAAAGAATCCCAATTCAAAAACTTGGCTAGGAGAAACTAAATTTTGTCCCTGTGCCAATGGCTGTGAAGAACTTATATCAAAAACTTCAGCCCAATACTGTGAGGGAAACAAGCTGAAGATGAACATGAACAACATGGAGGAACATAAAACACTAACACTATCCGTTCCTACACCCATTGGCATCAATGGCATTTAGGTACTAATTTTTAAGAAGAAAATCTCAGTTAACAGAACACAACAGCTAATTTTGATTATGAAAGTTTCAAATTTTGTAATCGAAGCGATATATTTAATTGTGATTATCAACCAATTAATTAAGCCATATATATTAGTTTACAAGAGTGGCACTATTTATTTCTCAAGTTGAATTTCTTAAAGAGCCTACCTCTCATCCTGTTAGTTTGATGAATATATAAACAAGAAGAGAACATGTATTAGTAAACTTACAATCTGACTTAAAAGTCACTCTTCATTTTCTAATGGAGAAAATCAAATCATGGAACACAATACTTGCAATAATTCTTGCCTCCCTGTCTCTGATCATTAAAAAAAAAAAAAAAAAGGAATTTATGACCAGTTCAATGGGATTAATCAAAAAATTCACAACCGGATACAGATAACAGTAACAACAGCAAAGTTCTATACCCCTCCAATGATTGAGTTAAACTTTCACTGTGAAGTGTGAACAAGAATCGAACATACCCTGAGAGTGATTCAGAGGAAATGAGAGCAGCGTGAGAGGTGGAGGCGACTCAGAAAGCTGTGGAGGAGATTCAAATCGGAAACTGACGGTGGAGCGGGGAATCTAATGCGACGCCGACCGGCGCGCCAAATTGCCGCCATGGATGGCTATTCTCTGCTTCTAATATTCACACGGATTTCAAAAAAGGGTCCCACAGTTTAAAAGGTTTTTTTTTTTTTTGAATGAGGGGTTTAAAAAAGGTTTAAAAGGTTTTTTCTTTGGGCTCTAGGTGTTGGGTCCAATTTATAAGCTTGGTTTTCTTCTTTGGGCCTTTATGTTAGGTGTAATGAGTAAAATTTTAATTTTTTTAAAATAAAAATTTGTGAAATTAACGATTACAATCGTTTAAGATGACAACTCTTATCATGACGAGAGCAGTTACAAACCAAATCTGACTCTCACAAGAAGATTGAGCATGTTTGGCGAGGATATGAGCAGGTCTATTAGATTCACGCTGTGACACGACCCATCCTGAATTTCACCCTGAAACCCAGAGTAAGTCGTGCGGGAACCACCTCCAAGGAAAATTTACTGAAAAGATTAATAAAATCTCTCTTGAAAATGGACAACCCTAACTCGAAAATTCCAAATTACACTCTTAATACAACACGTCTAAACATCACATAATTATCCTTCAGAAATTCTAAACATAATATACAATAATTCCAAAGTATTCAGAGCTACTAGACACTAGCGGAAGGTAGAAAACACGAGTAGGTTAAACATGTAACCTACTGAAGAAAACTGATGGAAATGCGGGTGACTATGCCTCGCTTCCTACTAGATCCAACCCGAACTCTGCAGACTGGGCAATTTAAAACGAATGGCCCAGGGGAAAACATTTAATAACGTTAGAGTGAGTGGACAAAAATAAAATAATAAATAAAATATTTATGTTTCCCCAAATTAATTTCTAAGGAAAAATCGAATGCATGCCGCAAGCGATAAAACTTTTTATCTCATAAAATATCGAGCCTCTCATACTCTATAATATATGTATGTATTTACACTCGTCCATACTCCCTATATAAATTCATGGGTCTATATAGGGCTACTACGCTCGGGTCCAACGCTCACGTCACGTCTTAATGCGGTGCTACACTACGCCATTAAGGTGGACAGACGAGTGTATAAATATGTGTCCATACCCCTTATGTGAATTAAACACTCATATAGGGCTACTACGCTCACGTCCAACGCTCACGTCACATCATAATGCGGCTATATGCTACGCCATTAAGGTGGATAGACACATATGGCTAGCTAGCATTTATATACATACTCTCTCATAAATACATATTTATATCCACCGAAAATCTCATTTTCGGTAACTCTCCAAGAGAAATAAAATTCGTCAAATTAAAATGATGTCAAAATATTCCGCAACAATTATTGTTCAACCATGAACTCTAGCATGCATTTTATTTAAAACAAAAGTCCACTCACAAATTAGGCCTAAGCCTGATGTCGATCTGGGGCCTCGTCTGCTCGAGCCTCCTCACGTCCTGTTCCAAATATAATATTAATTTCCCAACTAACAATCCAATATTTAATCAAAATAGACAAAATTACTCGAGAGCCATAAATACGCTCATCATTGCCTAACTTTGATATTCTTAAATCGAAACGATCCGAACTTAAATATCATACTCGACAGTCGTAAATACAACCTCCCAAAAAATACGACTTAAATCCTACAGCCAGATTCTACATTAATTAACCGCCAAAAATACCAAATTTCTGAAATTCACAAACCTATCCAAATCTCATCCAAAAATTCCATAAATCACATCAATATAATCCCCTTAATATTCCATATTTAAAACCCTAAAAATCTCCCAAACCGCGGCGGCGCCGGCGGCCGGAGGCCGATTCCGGCGACCTCCAAAACCTATGAAATTTTTACAGCATCTTCCTCTCATCATGCTCTACAACTTTCCTAACTAGCACAAACCCAAAATCCAAGCCTAGCTATGTCAATCGAACAGAAACATCAAAAACGCTCTAGAATTTCAACTTCACATTTCTCCTTACCTAGCTCAAGAGAGGGTGAGCTGTTTGGAGGGGTTGCTGCACGGGAGGAGGGCTACAAAACGAGCCAAGGATCGTCGGTTTTGGTGGCCGGAGGAGGGAGTTCCGGCGACGTGAAGCTTTGGACAGTCGAACCTTTCAGGGGAGAGCGCTCCTTCACGGCGGAGCTAGGGTGGCTGTCACCGGTCCAGGGAGGTAGCTGGGTCGGAGGCCGTCAGTTTGGGACCGAAGCGGCGGCAGATGGTGGCCGGACGGCGGCTGGCCGGCGACGGAAAGATCGGCTGCAGGAGGGAGTTCGGGTGCGGGAAAACCGGGAGGGAGAGAGAGAGAGAAAAGAGGGCTGGGCTTTGACCACCCCTTGGCCCGGTCCAACATTCTTATTCTACCCAAATCCAAAATAAAACACCCCGAAAAAATAATACCCGAATAAAAATTACCTTTTACTAGCTAAAATTTACCATTTTTATCGTCGTCATATATTTCTCCCACGAATAATTCCCCGAAATTAATCGTCCCTTAAAACACCTCTAGGGACCAATTAAACTATTACCTCAATGACGAAGACGGTAAAATTCTTATTATAATCAAGCTAGTAAATAAAGTAAAAAATATAAGAGTCGGGATGTGACACGCTGAGTATGAATCAATCTAAATTTCAGATGTCTATTCATAATCTCTTTAGCCTCATCAAGTATCAGACCTAAGCTTGATAGATCAGCTGCATCTTGATTCAAAGCATGCCCTTCAAGAAGAGCCAACATTTGGGCCCAATCTAAATTCCGGGTGTAATGAGTAAAATATAAGGTGTTCAACACGCTCGTATTTGAGTCGGGGGGGGGGTCATTGTTATCGTATTCAACTATTCATAAGCATAAAGTGAAATGTAAAAAATAAAGACATATAAAAGCATGTAGACTCATTAAATACATTCGAATATTGAGTATATAAATGGAGATTATGCTACAAACAGTTTACTAACGTTTATCGTCCTTCGACTTCAAGTAAGATATACAAGGTGTTTTTGTATGTAATCTTTTCTTCTCTTCTTTGAAAAAGAAAAACGTTTATCGTCCTTCAATCACGGTAATAGTAGCTTCATTTGTGGAGGAATTAGTGTTTTCACAATGTGGTTGAGAAGGAAGAACCGAGTTTTCTATAGTGAATACAGGCCTCATAGGCTGCGGACCCTCCGTCTCACTACTTAGCATAAAAGCAACATCTGCCATAGTAGGTCTATCCGAAGCACTGTCTTGCACACACAGAAGCCCTATCTGCATGCATTTCAGTACTTCATATGAAGAATATGAACTACTCAATACATCAGATACAAACTCAAGTCCGCTGCCTTCATTCCACAACATCCATGCCTGAAAATAAACCATTAACTGTTGTTAAGACTTGTCAAGACCCCAAACATGTAGACGATGATTACATTAGGATTTACAGCCTATGAACTTACATAAGCAAGGAATCCAAGATGTTGGTCATATAAATAGAAGCTGTTGTTCTTGCCGCTAATAATCTCCAGTACCAAGACTCCAAAGCTGTAGACATCAGATTTTTCGGAAAATATCCCACCCATGGCATACTCCGGAGACATATATCCACTGCACAAGTGCAACATTTAACACATTAGTACATGCGTACCTGAAATAAATTTGCTTCTTTTGGTTTCTGGTCTTAAGAACTGATTCTCACCGTGTTCCAACAACCTTCACAGTTTTATCTCGATCCTTTGTTTCTTCAACTATGCGTGCCAATCCGAAATCTGAGATTTTTGGATTCATTTTCTCATCCAAGAGAATGTTACTGACTTTCAAATCTCTGTGTATCACCTTCACATAAGAATCATGATGGAGATAAAGAAGCCCTCTAGCAACACCCTGAATAATATTAAAGCGTGTAGCCCAATCAAGCACTGCTCTCTTCGTCGGATCTAATCAAGCATTCAATGGATTCAGTTTTAGTTCTCATGCAATTCATATTTGACAACAATATTCACAATCACTATAGTTCTAGCCTTAAATTTAACTAGATTTAAAGGCTAGAAGTGTTAACAGATAGAGACATAATACAGGTTCATATCATAATTCATCACAAAAAAAGATGTGTGTAAAGATGTGTAATGTACTGCAGGTAAACTAAAACAATAGTGAAACTAACCAAATAGAAAGGTATCCAGGCTTTTGTTAGGCATGAACTCGTAAATCAGTAACTTCTCATCCTCATTAACACAACACCCCATCATCCTAACAAGGTTTTTGTGTTGAAGATTGGAGATCAACAACATCTCATTCTTGAACTCTTCGACACCTTGTCCGGAGCTACTTGATAGTCTTTTTACTGCTATTTCCTTCCCTTCCGGTAGCATCCCCTACACAATGTCCACAAATTAGTCATTGCATGCATGATGCATAACAATGTATTGAATCTTCTGAGCCGCTATATATGTTTTCCTTAAATTCTTAGCAAAGAAAATACCTTGTAAACTGGGCCAAAGCCTCCTTGCCCGAGTTTGTTTGCGAAGCTGAAGTTGTCTGTGGCGATTAGTATGCTATCAAAATCGTATATCTTTAGCTCCGAGGGATCATGCTTTCCTATATATTCTCGAAGACCGTCTCTATTTTTCTTAAGCATACTAGTCGACTCCAAGGGCGGAGCTTTTACTTCGAGTTCGAGGTGTCCTGTTTTTGCCAATAAAACTCTCAAACACAGAGTTGGAAATTGGAACTCAACAAGAAGCAAGACATGGATAAAGAGGCAGTAAACAATAAATTCTCTTACGCTTTTTGTTAGCACGCCATCGGTGCAAACTGAAGACTATAGCAACCAAAATACTCAAAAAACCAATAGCTGCAAGACTGGCAATCAACCCTATCGGCTTTCCTTCACCTGCAAATTAAGAAAAACCCAAATCTACTTTACAATACAAACGAAAATTAGTGGTTATGTACTAGTTGAGCAAGAGCTATAATCGTTTACCTAGTTCTGAGTGTGCTAAGCGGACATAAAGATCATCTCCAAAAGATGGAAAAAGCTGCATATCTGTAAGGTCTTCGTACCAGACCAAACACCCAATGTTATCAATATACGCATAAGCTAGGCAAGAGCAATTACTCAGGCACTGTGTCGTGCACTGCTCGAACTTGTCTATTGCCAAAGTAGTCAGAAATTTATGAAAATCGGGTACTTTCATTCTTTTCAACTTCAAAAACCCATCACCCTTTCCTTTTGTAGTGTTTGTCTCACAGGACAAACTAGTTCGTCTCACACAACCTCCTGTCCAGTTTCCTTTGCTCCATTCTTCATTTGATTTCGGTACAAAACCTTTTAAACACTTGCATATTGGAGAGCCAGAAGCTTCACACACCCCAAAAGGTCCACATGCGCCATAATCATCGCATAAGTTTTCCGATGACAACCACTGAGGATCCCAGTTTGTGCCACCTTCTGAAAACATGAAGCTCATTCTACCTTCTGAAGATATGTCCATATATGCAAGAACTGTGTCACCTGGAATTTTATCAAAACTGTAAGAGAAATACCTTGTTCCCTTCTTCACATTATCATCAAGACTAAATGGATTAATAGCCAGAGTGTTCATTGTGGGTACTCCAACAAACTTTGATGTATCCCATGGTCCGCTTCTCCAGTGACGAGTCGATCCACTACTCCAAACGGTAAGTTGTGCTGGCAACTCTGCTGACAGTCCTGCCAAGAATAACCCCGGTGATGGATCATGTTCACTTCTCCAAGATTTCAAGAAATTCTTTTTTCCAGAACCACTATCGTAACCCAACGCCATTTTTGGTAGAAGTGAGTCACTAGGATTAGTAAAACTCTCCCACATAACACCTCCCATAACATCTTTGACGACGAAGTTCCCACTATCTAAGAGAGCTGCAGATGAACAGTTAGATATATTGGTAGACCAGACAGAACTTCGTTTCCCATCTACGAGCTCCAGATTCCCATTGCTGCCAATTCTCAACGTAGCCAATGTATCTGTAACTGCAAGAGGATTATCTCTGTTAGCCACCCATACATATTTACGAGGAAATATACTTTTGTGCCACAACCCCACGTACTTATGAGCAGAACTATAAGGTCTGAAAAAGCCTAACTCAAATATTTGGTTAGGGGATACTAGAGTTTGTCCCTCTGCTAAAGGGTGTGAAGGAGTTATGTTATATACTTCGGCGCCATAGTACTGTGACGGAAGCAAACTGAAGATGAACAAGAAAAACAAAGTAACACTACCAAGCTTCATCCGAACTTGAATGCAATTCGCAGAAGAACAATATCACTTATATTCTGTTTCAAAGTGATCGATATATTGCTTAACTGGCTACTGAAAGAACCTAAGCCACAAAGAACTAATCAAGTGTAGACCAGGTATATGATAATGATCTGGCAGTGCTTTCATAGTCTGAAACCAAATTAGAAGTCCAAGTCTTCCATTTCGACTAGATACACGAACTTGTTTGATACTTACTACACTGTGAGTCTGTGGGCACAAGAAACACCGACTAGCAGGGAGTAGCGACTCCAAAGTCCAAGTCTTCTACCCTCGGTTTAATTTGAAGCCAGCAATTCGTTGAACATCTTAAACATACAACACCTTAAATTCTCACACCCTAGCTTGAACGAAAACAAAACAAAAAGAAGAGACCCCATACATGATGATGATATTTGTAAAAAAAAAATGGGATTGACGATTCGTGTCGTGATAGCTACGCTGAAATTAATTTGGAAATTCTGCCCGACAATGAAACTGTTGGAGCCCTTCTAGTGATCGAGGACCTTAAGCTGAAGACTTTTCAATTTATAGTTTAAAATACATATTTTTCTATCACATCTTGGCATCTCATCCGTTCAGTTTTTAGGTCTATATATGTAGATCAGCCCTACAAATTTTCAGCCAAATCGGTTATCGTTAAGGTAACAAACTAGATCAAATTAATGGACAAACCAAATCTGTCAAACATGAACTGTTCAAGTTCATAATTAGTAAATAACACTTATGAATGTCTTAAAGATTTTTAATATGGCTGAAAATTTACAGAAATGATCTACTCATAAATACCTATAAACTGAACAGTCAAGATGTGGATATAAGATCGAAAAGTGGGATAAACCAAAAAGTCATCAACTAGTCATCAACTTAAGAGTTCTTATTAGAAGGGCTTCCATGAAACTGTATGGACTAAACTTATTGATAGAAATACACTTTGGACTGGGACTGATCTGGTGACTGAAAACAAGGCAGAGTAAGTTTCAACGCAATGCTCTGGGTGCCAAATTTCATAAGATTTCTATGTTTCATGAAATAATTGAAAACTTGGGAGCCCTAGCTCATTACTATTACTATATATTTCTATATATATTAAAGCAAAACGCAGGTAGTACTGTTCATTCCACGCGCAGATAGACGCTCTTGCCCTTTGTTGGAGATTATTTACGATCCTGCCATTAGTCTCCATCTGTCGATGGCCTGTTACACCATCTGTGCGGTGTGATACGTGGCTTCCTTATCCGTCTCCACGAAATTGTCGGTCTACTTCTGCATCTTCTTTAACCCAGCATCTCTTTGTTTATTGGAGGTTCTCTTTGTTCGTTACCCAAAAGACTGCCTCCGCTCTTGCATCGTTTAGTTCTCTTCGTTGTCTTGAAAGGTGAGGAGAACGTTGGTTCTTCCCAGAATTTTTTATCTTTTATAATTTGTATTTTTCGGGTTTCAAATAGGAGGTGCTCTTGGTGTTTTTGGTTTTTTGGTTGCTCCTTCTTTGCTTTATCTTGCGTGTTTTTGTTGGTATTTTCACAGGTAGAGGTGATATCGAGATCAAGTGTGCCTCTGGGTTTCTTCTGGTAGGTAGGTTAT
>NC_020493.1:3806166-3814932 GCF_000184155.1 Fragaria vesca subsp. vesca | reverse complement strand
AGGTTCCACTGTCCAAAAAGAACTGCAGCCGAACCATTAGTTGACACCGAAACATTGGTTGACCATACAGAACTCTGCTTCCCATCTACAAGATCCAGATTTCCATTGCTGCCGATTCTCAAAGTAGCCAAGGTGTCTTTAACTGCAAGGGGGTTTTCTCTGTTAGCTACCCATACAATTTTACGGGGAAATATACTTTTGTGCCACAACCCCACATACATATTAGCAGAACTATTAGGACTAAAGAATCCCAATTCAAAAACTTGGCTAGGAGAAACTAGAGTTTGTCCCTGTGCCAATGGCTGTGAAGAAGTAACATTATAAACTTCAGCCCAATATTGTGATGGAAGCAAGCTGAAGATTAATAGGAAGAACATGTAAGTATTTAAAACACGAACACTACTGGTTTCAACACCTATTGGCATCTTAGTAGCGAGATCATCAAAATAATGACAATTATGAACTGTTTCTGGTGGAACTCAGAAGCAGAACTTTACTAACTAAAGATGATAATATTTATGTATCAAGGGTGTTGATTTCCTACCAACCCCAGGATGCTTATTTCCATTTTTCAACTATAACAGCATATCCTTGTGAATTTTCAATACACTAAATGAAATTTATCAATTTTTTCTATGTAGAAGGTTCTGTCAGTCCTTTGAAAATCATGACCAGGAAACTTTGAATAACCCGGGATTCCTGTCTCAGCAAAGCATACACAATTCTTAGGTTCATACTGGAGCAAGCTGACTTGTTGAGATCATTTGACTCAGTAAATGTAGTTATCAATGACCAATTCAAATGGGCAGCTGATCTATATACATACATACGTACATATATATAATTCAATTACCATTAACTCATTCAAATAAATGCTAATGAGTATAGGAATCACATGCTAGTTGGGACGAAAGATAACCAACAAGAAGAGTGTCAGGCTCTGATGCACACAAGTAAGCCTGTGAATACCTTGAGCTGTAACATTGTTACGAAACAGACATTGATACAGTCCACATGTCACCATCTTCTTTGGTCGCTTTTAGATTTTCAACCAAGGACATGATGTAGAATTAAGAAAAGAATTGAAGTTTAAGTGAAGGAAGCAAAATAACTGTACTGTCATCTTGAGAGAGGCCCAGATTACATGCAAGGAAAAGAATTAAAAAAAATGGTACTAAGAACTGGAATATGCTACCTGAAATTACTTAAAAAATCAATATGGCAATGCTCAATTTACATTAACTGAAACAAGAACTGAAAATACCTGAGAGGAGTTAGAGGGAAGTGAGAGCAGGGGACTCAAGTCATTACTTCTGATGAGGAATATATATCACCTAATACTTCATCTACCAACTCCAACGCCCAGCCTTCATTCCACAAGTTCCATGCCTGAAATAGTCCCATACATTGCTGTTAAAGCTGTAAACAACTATTAAATTAGGATTTAGACTTTAGAGTATAAAAAACTTACATAGGCAAGGAAGCCTAGCTGTTGGTCACAGACTTTTCGGAAAATATCCCACCCATGGCATACTCTATAACCAGTTGAATTGAGCACATAAAAATCGTCCAAAAGTTGCAAATATAACAAGAGCAAAGAGTTTTAAGGGAAAAATTAACTAAAGAATAGTAATTCTATCCATGATACTCTCTGGGTTCAGGGATAACAAAAAAGCTCAAGAATTAAGGAAGAAAGTGGGTTACCCAGTGAAAGATCGAACACTAGTAAGCACATGAACACCTTGAGCTTTAACATTATACCAGCACAGCTATATGCCTATATCTCTGGTCACTTTGATTGAAGGAAGTAAGTAAATGTATGATATTCTTACCCTGATAGAGACCCAGATTATATGCAAAGAAGTCAATCCACCAAAACCAGAATTGAATCATCTGATTGGTAAATTCAGCACAAAGAAGATTCGGATATCTCATGAAAAATAGCTCAAACCAAATAGAGAAGCAGATGATGAAAAAGATTGATAGCTTTTCCAATGTTGTGATGTTTGTAAGGATCATAAATAGGCCAAAAAGAGTCCAGTGGGCAACAATCAGATAAAATCCCATTGCCAAATTCACCCATAAGTCCATAATCAATTCATTAGAACTACAGTAGTGAACAAGAATACAACATACCTCAAATGAATCAAGGGGAGTGAGAGTGGGAAATTCCCAGAACAAAGATTATAGTCTGTACCAGCCTGCCTAGGTTTCGCCCAGCCCGCCAAAAAAAGGCTTCCCCAAGCCCGCTTAGGGCCCAATCCACCCACTTTGATTATGTGGTCCATCCAATTTGGGAAGCTTTCCGCCTTTCCCGCCAACTTCTTCAAGATGTGCCCAAGAGAGTCGAATATATATATAGAGAGCCCTTCTATTCAGGGATCTATATTTTTGATTATTTCTAGAGATAGAGTATTATATCAACTTTCTGATCAAATTTTTGCATCTACACCGTTTAATTCATTGAGTTATATGAGTAGATCATTTTTATAAATTTTCAGATAATTTAGTGATCGTTAACCCATTCAAAACTTCGATTTATTTTTAATGATCTTGGTCCAGGTTTGATATAAAGTGTGTAACTTTTTGTTTTAATCTCAGTCATCCAACCTCATTAAATGACAGATCTAATTGTGTGGGCCTATATATCTCTAAAAGTGGCCAAAAATAGGGATCCCTCAATGGAAGGGCTTTGTGTGTGTGTATATATATATATATAAGGATCCGGATTCTCTGCTTGGATTTAAGTTGTTTTTATTTGCTTAGATGTTTTACAACTATTAGAAAGAGCATGGGAGTTTTGTAAATTATCAAACACTAAGGACAGATTAATGATCATTACACAAGCATAGCATAGCCATAAATCATTAGAAAAGCGGAGGTAAAACGGTAATTTTTGCTATCGACGAACAATGTATGAACAATATTCACCGACTACTTGGAAATAGTATATTATAAGTATGTTACCATGCATATGCTACAAATTCAGAACACATTGTGTTTAACATAAGTTTACTTATTGGCTTACTTCGGTTGCTTACTGGTTACTAGCACTTAACAAAAACCGAAAGAAAGTGCAAAACAAGGTCCCCTGTCTCCAAATTTTTTAATACGGGAGTTATGGGTTTAGGTCCAAACGTTTCATATGCAACTGTTGTTACTCGGTGAAAAAGAGATGTACAATTACCCGTCGTATCATTCACAGTCCAGTAAATCGATTAAAGCAAATGATGATGTATCTATGTTGATGTGGCAATTAAATCAGCAAAAGCAAGCACATGAAGAGGTTGTATACACCAAGTACTGAGAAAAAAGAAAAAAGCTAGAGTTCAGTTTCATTTGTCAAGATGATAATGTACACTGCACGTACTGCTAAATATTATTGATGGTAGTTTTCATCTTTGTCCCAGAAATGCAAACTAAAGCGGATTTGGATCTTCTTGGTGGCCGGTGAGCCAAAATTTCAACATTGTTGTCCTAGTTAACTGTGGATTTTCCGGTGCAGGACAGCTGGTGGAAGTCCTTGGTCCTTAACTCGATCAATAAGCTACGGCACGATCGACTTGTCCTGGTGAAATTAAAACAAAGATGAAGACGACTTGCGTCTTCCATGACTGCACATATACTTGACTTGATCGAGGTAGCGCAGGCATGCATATGTACAGAACCACAGACCAATTAATAGTTTAACTATCGAATTTCATCTTCCAAATACAAAGGGATGCATGATCTTTCAGATGAACATGCTTGCATCTATGGCTGGCTCGATATCCCAGCCATCAGTTATTCAGCACCTAGCTGAGTGTGGCTAGGGTCTTTTTCAGTTGCCCCTAAACTTAAAGTCATAGAATCAATCAGTGTGGCTAGGGTACAATAGTGGTCACTGCATCATGTGTACTCCCACACGACCTGACATGCATCATCATCCCCTACGTACTGATTATATTTTCTCATCTGGTTTTGAAGCTTATATATGCTCGCATTATTAACTCATAGTCTCATATCCAGAGAGCTAGAGCTTGAAGGTGGTCCATGGCCAGCAACATATTAGGAGAAAGTTTCAGATTATGGCTGCTTGCACAGGTGTTGGATCCCAAAGCCAGAGACCCCGGGGGTCCGTAGGTTGTTTGTCAAAGCACTGCAGAAAGTTAATGGAGAACATCCAGCAGATCACCATTTTCTCACCCTCGATCGATCATTTCCTGTCGACCATTTTCTCACTGTCTCTTCTTCACTTTCTTGTCATGATCGATCATTTTGTCATGCTCCCATTGAGCAGTGCAGACAGTTAATTATTGGAGAACATCCAACTGAAGTGGGCTAGGTAGGGCTAGCGTTTTGCTTTGAGTCAGCTTGTACGTCATGCATTTTCCTCCTTTAAGCACACCAAATGGTAACTTAATTGTTTCCTACTAAGTTGGTTGATTAATTTGTTTCGGAAATTGATACCTGTTGGAACTGACTGTTACTCATGATTTTCACCTAAAAAAGTTACTTAATTAGCTAGGAACCCATAAACTTTATTAGCTAGGATTGGACATATTGGTAAAAAGTTTGTGAGCCTGTTCTAACCCTACAACACTGACGGTAAGTACTTTTGCCAAGTATAATTTGGAGAAACTTCTCTAAGACTAATGGTGATCGAGATACCATGTGTATATGAGGTGTAATACGTGATTCTTCTTTTGCACTTGAGCCTTCTATTATAATATGCAAGATTATTAAAGCTAGCCAAACTTGTAATAAATAGAAGTCGATCATTTTCTGCATTTTCCATTAGTTGATAGTTAATTATTTGAAATGCATGCATGCATGTTATAGTGTACGTTATATACGTACATATATCAAAGGCGGAGCCAAGTGTATGCTTGGTTGGCTCAAGTTCCACTGAGAATTTAGGATGATAAAAAAAATCTAAATATAAGCTCTTTTTGTTCTTGCAAATGTGTATGTTTGACTTTGTTAAGCCCATCCGAGCTTTCAAGGACTGAATTTTTGAAGTGCTTGGCTCTCCTTTTCTAACCATTTTTTTGCACACCGGCACAAGTTTGATAGTAATTTGTTATGTTTGTTTCAGTAATATTTATTTAGTTCTTCCAATCCTACATTTTTGCATAGTTATACCCTAAAAAAATTTTGGCCTTCGCCCAACATACAAAAACACGAAACAGCCTAATACATAGCCCATCCCATCTTCGGATCCTAAATCCGCCACTGACATATATGACGAAATCTTGAAAGGCAACTAGTCCTTGGTAATATATAACAAATTAATGAAGCTCTTAACTAGGAAACTTAGTACAAATATGCAGTGCTTAGTTATAAGTAACGAGTAGAATTAAGATAAATTAAGACTCATCAGATGAGGTCCAACTCATATGTGTTTGTTTAAGCTAAGTCAAACGATTTAGAGTGCACCGTCGATCAATAATTCAAAATGTCGGAGTTGAAGCAGCAGCACCTATATATATCCATGCAGCCTTACCTACATTTTCCACAAACCAAACTGAGCTACTTACAAAACCTTCTCTATCTACATCTAGCTCTCTCCGCTCCTCTCTCTCCCTCTCTCTCTCTCTCGCTCTTTCATAATCAAAAAGCTCTTGATCGATCTGTTTAATTAATTGCTTGAAAATGTTGTCAAAGAAAGCTAGCTGCGACTCTCATGGCCAGGACTCGTCATACTTCCTAGGGTGGGAAGAATACGAGAAGAACCCGTATGATCAAGTTAAAAATCCCACCGGAATCATCCAGATGGGACTTGCAGAGAATCAGGTTAGCTAGCTAGCTAGGTTCGTAGTTCTCATTCTAGCCTTGAAAGTAGAAGAAAAATATGTGACGTACGTGGTCTAAGTAGGTCGATCAGTACTGTACACTTCACTTGAGTAGTATTGATTAGTTTTGATTAAGCAGCAAGCACTGAACTTCCAGACTATACGTACTGATGGTCATGAACACACTTGTTTGCAGCTTTCGCTTGACCTAGTGGAGTCGTGGCTTGCAAGCAACCCAGACGCGGCGGGGCTCAAAACAAACGGGGAATCCATCTTCAGAGACCTCGCTCTCTTTCAAGACTATCACGGGTTGCCCGATTTCAAGAAAGTAATTACCTATCTAATTAATCATCTACTATCTAATAGGAACTAGTATTAACCAACTCACTGTTACATTCATTACAGGTACTGGTAGAAATGATGGATAAAATGAGAGGCAACAAAGTGAAGCTGGACGCAGACAACCTGGTACTCACCGCCGGTGCAACTTCCGCCAATGAGACTCTTATGTTTTGCTTGGCTGATCCCGGCGAAGCCATCCTCCTTCCCACTCCATACTACCCGGGGTACGTACGTATGCATATGTAATAACATTTTTTTGTGCATGCATGTCATGTAAATAAAACTTAAGCCAACAAATTATTTATAAACTTTTTTTTTGTCTTACAGATTTGATAGAGATCTCAAGTGGCGTACCGGAGCCGAGATTGTTCCGATACAATGCACAAGTTCGAACGGGTTCAAAATCACTGCCGCCGCACTAGAAGAAGCATACGAGCGCGCCCAAAAGCTTAACCTAAAAGTCAAGGGGGTATTATTCACTAATCCTTCAAACCCTCTTGGCACCACCATGACTGTGGCGGAGCTAGACCACATCATCGATTTCGTCGCAAAAAACCACATTCACATAATAAGCGACGAGGTATACGCAGGCACAGTGTTCGACACCACAAGCTTCGTGAGCATTATAGAAGCTTTGATGCAGCGAAAGCTGGAGAACACTGAAATGTGGAACCGTGTCCACATTGTCTATTCTCTCTCTAAGGACTTTGGCCTCCCAGGATTCCGAATTGGCATGATCTACTCCAACAATCCGGCGGTGGTTTCCGCTGCAACTAAAATGTCGAGCTTTGGTCTCATCTCTTCTCAAACTCAGTACTTACTCTCCCAAATGTTGTCTGACAATAAATTTGCAACAAAGTACGTGACTGAGAACAAGGAGAGGCTCATGAAGAGGAAGGAAATGCTCGTTTCCGAGCTGAAAAACTTCGGCTTCGCGTGCTTGGAAAGCAATGCAGGGTTGTTTTGTTGGGTGGACATGAGACACCTATTGAGGGCTAACACCTTTGAATCTGAGAAGGAGCTTTGGGAGAAAGTGGTTTGTGTAGTCGGGTTAAACATTTCCCCCGGTGCGTCTTGCCACTGCATTGAGCCAGGTTGGTTCAGAATGTGCTTTGCTAACATGTCTGAAGAAACCCTTAGGGTTGCAATGCACCGGATCAAGATTGGACACCGGGCCACCATGGTTAAACCGGTGAAGTTTTCACCCAAGTGGGTTAGGCTAGGATTATCGACACGTTCATTAATTATTATCTTTAGGTCTTTGGTTCTCTTTCTAATCGTCTCCAAGTGTCATTTTGTATAAACTATTCATTATTTTATTATTCATATAGATGATTATAATATATGATAAAATTGGGTGGAAATATGTAATATACGGTGAAATGTTGCATAAATGATCTATACATTAATATTAATAAACTTAACGATTGAAATATGAAAATATGACCTAAAAGTGAGTCAAATAGGGAATTTCACACTTAATTTCATAACGAAACTTCGCTCTGGATAAGAACTGATATATATTTGACACCGCTTTGAAATTAAAGTTTGGTGTTCATCATTTCGCTCACTTTTAGGTCACATTTTTATATCTCCACAATTCAATGTCTAGAACATAGTCTGTAGATCATTCATGCAAAATTTCATCCAATTTGGAGATCATTTGAACAACAAGTTTTTTTTTTTGGAGAACTTGTTATATAGCAAGTTGAATTGTGCACTTGAAAATAATCCAGGATACATATATTAGTACTCTATAACCAGTTGAATTGAGCACTTAAAAATCCAACAGTTGATAATATATAACAAGTGGAAAGAGCTTTGAGGAAAAAGTAACTAAAGAATGGTAATTTCATATGGATGCATCCATAATACTCTCTTAACATTATACCAGCACACTACTGATTATGTTTCCATCTCACTATTTCTCTGGTCACTTTCACATTATACCCTGATAGAGACCCAGATTATATGCAAAGAAGTCAATCCACCAAAATGGTTCCAAGAAAACACACTTTTATTGACATATAGAAGTTGGGAATTTCATAATTTCTTTTAAATCTTTTTTGAGGAGCACCGAAGACATGGATAGCCAACTGGCAATCTTGCATCAACAGATTCATGCTACATAAGCCTATAGGCTACTCATAATTCCGGTGACCCATATGAAGTCATTCACTGATAAAACACAATAGCTTTTCCTTTCAATTACACAACAAGCTGCGCTATACATTCTGATGAGCATTCTGCAAGGGCTTATCGTCCTTCGATCACTGTAATGGTAGCATCATTTGAGCAGAAGGTATTTGGATATTGAGGTTGAGGAGATGAGAATGAGTTCTGGATAGTGAATACAGGCAGCTTGGGTTCTGGACCATCCGTGTCACTACTTAGCATCAAAACTATATCAGCCATAGTTGGTCTATCAGCAGCACTGTCCTGTACACAAAGAAGCCCAATATTTACACATTTCATTACTTCTGACGATGCATATGAATCACCTAATACTTCGTCCAGTAACTCCAGTCCCCTGCCTTCATTCCACAAGTTCCATGCCTGAAAACATTTAGCTTCACATTAATTAAGCTTCATATATATGGTTACAGGAATGTATGAAAGGCAGTGCTCAGAAACTCATGATTTTACATTA